>NW_027097059.1:13812-80000 GCF_019320115.1 Miscanthus floridulus | reverse complement strand
CGGGGGGGCAGGGTTACAGATCTGAAAACTAATCCTAGCCAGTTACAATTGCCATATGTGGCCGGATAAGGATTCCTATTCTAACCGACCATGATCTTGATTGATCGCCAAATCCGTCTTGACTCCTTGCGCGGGACTCCGATCTGGTTAACCGGGCCGCACGTCGTCTTTTGGTGGACCGGACCCACCGATCCGGGCCGGCCCAAGCTTAGCCGTAAGGGTATAGGGGTTAATACCCCCACAGCTAGTCCCCGAGCACCATGTATTATGCTGCGACATGCCATTTTAACCTTCTCCGACAAGTAAGGCTTGAGTCCTTGACATCTCTGACCACCGTCATCGCTGGAGAAGTAAGTTGTCCGAAGAATGTATGGTGCTCTTAAGAAAAAAGAAAAAGATTTCCGTCCTGAGAAGTGTGCCCACTTGTATTTCTGAAAAGAAATGTAAGTGGTCTTGAAGCATAACGTCCTTGAACGTCAGAGGCGTAGGGGTCGAAAAATAAACATATTCACCGCAAGGTGAAGTGTGTCCACTTAGTCTCCGAGCCTGGTAGTAGGTGATGCAGGCACGTGGTGCCAGGGTCTAAAAAGAATTCCCAGTTAAGTTGAGAACCCAATTGTCGTACAAACAAAAACGGGATGCACCGGTAGGTGCATCGTACCGACATAGTCCCCGAGCTTGCTGGAAGGCGAGGTATGAGCCTTGTAGCAAGGCCTAAATAAATGTCTCTCAAATGTATGTGAGTACAGATCACATGTAGCCAAGGAGAACCATTCTCCGAGCAATGGTCGGGACAGTTCCCGAGCACATCAATAATCCTTACATCATTCAAAGCACAAGTGTCGATTAAAACACATTCACCGCAAGGTGAAGTGTGCCCACTTAGTCCCCGAGCCTGGTAGTAGGTGACGCAGGCACGTGGTGCCAGGGTCTAAAAAGAATTCCCAGTTAAGTTGAGAAACCAATTGTTTGTACAAACAAAAACGGGATGCACCGGCAGGTGCATCGTACCGACGTAGTCCTCGAGCTTGCTGGAAGGCGAGGTATGAGCCTTGTAGCAAGGTCTAAATAAATGTCTCTCAACTGTATGTGAGTACAAATCACATGTAGCCGAGGAGAGCCATTCTCCGAGTAGTGGTCAGGACAGTCCCCGAGCACATTAGTTGTCGGAGCAGTCCCCGAGCACGGCATTGGTCGGAGCAATCCCAAGCACGACAGTGGTCTGGGCAATCCACGAGCACGGCAGTGGTCTGGGCAGTCCCCTAAGCATTGCAGTGGTCGGACCTATCCTTGAGCACAAGACATGCAGCGAAAATACGAACGCCGCTTGTAATATTATTTGGTGTATTTATTTATCTCCTTTCTCTGTCAAGTCCAGTCTGATACGTCTGGTCAAAAAAAGCAGATGGGTATAGTACGTTACTCTGTCTTCTTACTCTTTTCTGGCAAACAATCGCTTGGCACCTGTATGGAGGTGCGTCAGTGTGGGCCCTCTTACACTATCAACGAAGAGGCGCGTACACTGGTAACGAAGGGGCATGTTTATTGGCGTAGATCTCGAGGTTGTGTGAACAACCATCTGCGGCGCGTGCGCACGTCTCCCAAGAATCTCGGGCGGACGAAACGATGGAGCTCTTTGTTATTTATAATATAGATCTGGTAAGTTACTTTTACCGATCCCCATTGTCATTTGCTGCCGCAACCTTCTTCTTCCTCTTGCCGAAACCCTATTCCTCCGGAAATCATCACCAATCCCCTCGCCACCGCATCCACCCCCTTAGTAAGGTCAGACTAATGGCGAAGAGAGACGCCCAAAAGAAAGGCGGAGTCATGGCGAAGGAATGGTGGAAATCAAGGAGCAATGAGCAGACCATCGAAGACCTCGTCGCCATGGGAGTGCTCCACAACAAGGCACTCGCGGGATGGCATGCGCCGGAAGGAGAAAGCTTCCCCGATCCACAACCAGGTGAGATTGTGGTTTTCGAGGATTTCTTCAAGTGGGGTTTTGGGGTTCTAGTGCACCCTTTCCTTCAGGGTCTCTGCTTGTATTACGAGATTGGGATTTGCAATCTGCATCCCAACTCGATTCTTCTTGTCTCCACCTTCATCCATCTCTGTGAGGCCTATGGTGGCTTCCAGCCCCATTTTGACCTCTTTCGCCACCTGTTCTGTCTGCGGAAGAAAGGGAGCGGCGACTCGAAGATAGCCAGAGGCGTCTACCTCAATCTGCGCGACGGTATGAAAGCCCAATACTTGCACTATCCCTGGAACACTTCACTGGACGAGTGGTACAAGAAGTGGTTGAAAGGTCCTTGTTGGTTTTGGTAATTGAGTGACAACCTAGGTGGACTAATTGTGTTTATGTGAGATACACAGGTGATTAGTCCATAGGTACATGTGTATGAGCAACATATGCCATGGAGGTGAAAATGGCTTGGAGATGTTGCAAAGCTCACACATGTGATGATGAAGGAGCTTATTGCACATGAGACATGACATTGAGTCATGTGATCAAGGTGGAGAAGATCAAAACAAGACTTGGCTTGATGGACCGGTTGCAAGCGTGAAGGGCAAGTCAAAGGCTTTGGAGTGATGGACCGCGTGGCGGTGAAGCTTGAGCATGACTTGGCGCCGATGGACGATGACAACGGTGAAGAGCAAGTAGAGTCAAGATCAATGAACCAATATGATCATGTGATGAGATGAAGTGGATCATATCATTGTTGATCGTGTTGGTGCATGTGTTGCATCGACATTGGAGGAGATGGAATGGAATGCGCAAGGCAAAGGTATAACCTAGGGCATTTCATTTCACCAGTCATAGGTGTGTAGAGAAGTTTATGACCGGGTTTAGGATAGATGGCCGTACTATCAAGAGGAGCAAACTTGTTTGCATATCGGTCATCTAGTGCCACTCGAGTGATCTAACTTTGCATCGTCGCTAGGTTCAAGTGGCGTGGCAAGTTGAGTGGCTAACATCCTTTGGGAAATGATTGTGAAAAGCTAACACACATACACATGGTGATGTACACTTGGTGGTGTTGGCACATTTACAAAGGAGGTGGTGTTTGCAGGGTTGAGATGGGTTTGGGTCCCTTCGGCGCTTTCGAGAAAATGGAATGCCTATTTTCTATTGCGTCGGATGCAAATTCTTGTGGTTAGCACACTTGAGCAAGGGTGAAGAGAATGGAGGAGATGCCAGCGTCGGTCAAGTGACTGGACGCTGGATCCAAAAGCACCGGACGCTGCCTGCCTGCGTCCGGTCGCGCTGACGTGGAGTGATGCTGGCGTCGGTCAACTGATCGGACGCTGGGTCCGAAAGCACCGGACGCTGGCTGGCTGCGTCCGGTCAGGCTGACGTACGGTGACGCAGTAGCTGGAGTGTGACCGGACGCTGGCTGCGTCCGATCAAGTGTGACCGGACGCGTCCGGTCGAGGTCGGTACCTTACTGGAAACGACCGGACGCTAGGGGTTCAGCGTCCGGTCAGTTGAAGCTGCTGCGTCTGGTCAGGTCAAGTGACCGTTGGAACCGGGACACGTGGCCGTCTGTGGGCGACCGGACGCTGAGGTCCAGCGTCCGGTCAACACGACCAGAGCGTCCGGTCGGCCCGACCGTTGCCCAGTGAAGGGGTAACGGCTAGTTTAGCCCTTGGGGCTATAAATAGAAGTGGCCTTCGGCCATGGCTGGTGCTGAGCACCTCAAGGGACTTAGTGTCCATGCTTGTGAGTGCTTGGGAGCCCTCCATCACACACATACTTGATAGCGATCATCCGATTGTGTGAGTGAGCGATTCTAGTGCGATTGCATCATAAGGTTGCATCTAGTGGCACTAGGTGATCGAGTTGCGAGCCGGTGGTGCTTGTTATTCTTGGAGGTTGCCACCTCCTAGACGGCTTGGTGGTGGTCTCCATCGAAGCACGCAAGAAGCTTGTGTGGCGCTCCGGAGAAGTGCTTGTGAGGGGCATTGTGCTCGCTCCGCGGGAGCCACGAAGAGCAACTCTAGTAAAGCGAGACGCGAAGGGCGACAAGTGGTCCGGCCGGGTCAAGGGCTAGAGCTTGTGGTAAGCACTCCACGTGGGAGAGTGTGACTTACGAGTCACCACTAGCAAGAGGACCGGCGGCAACCTTGAAGCTTGTCTCAACGGGGACTAGCGTGTTGGCAAACACATGAACCTCGGGAGAAAAATCATCGTGTCAACTTTGTTCTTCCCGTTGGTTTGCAACCCCCTTACACAAGCTTGTAATTAATTTCACATACATTGTGCTTGTATAGTTGCTCTTGTAATTAGTTAGCTTGTGTAGCTCACTAGTTACCTTCTAGCTTGTGTAGCATAGAAGTAGCTGCCTTCAGTGGCTAATTTGGTTTTAGTAACCTTGTTAGTCACATTGCTTAGTTTGTGTAGCTAAGTATTTGCGCTCTCTAATTAGGCCTTGGTTGCCTTGTTATTGAGCTTTGCTAGTGAGCTTAGTTGGCTTTGTGCTTTTGCTTACTAGCATGTGTAGGAGCTCCCTTGCTGCTTAAAGTACTAGTGGCATAGGTCTGTGTGACCTTGCTCCTAGAATTGTTCAGGAGAGCTCTAGCTAGCCCGGCACCTTAGTTGCATAATTGTTATCTTTGCAAGGTGCTAGTGAACATATATAGTGGGGTATAGTCTTGGCTAGACCGATAGTTTTAATTCCGCATTTGTATCGGTTAGCCGACGCGATTAAGTTTTAGAAAAGACTATTCACCCCCCCTCTAGTTGCCATCTCGACCCTTCAGTGGTTCTACATCCACGAAGAGCCAAACACAATCACCCTGTGCAACGTGGGGCTGATTCTGGAGAAGAAGAACAGCTAGTCGGAGAAGCCCGAGAACTTGGAGCAGATCGCAGAACTGCTCGGGATGATCCCGTGGGGAAGGCTAGATGGCCCAAGCGTGGTCGGGAACTTCATCAGCCGAAGGATCCAGCCCTGCCAGAAGAGGGTACATCCTGGCTTCGAGTACCAGGGGAGCGCAGATCCAACGAGGACCAGGAAAGAGGCGCTCGACAAGATAGAAGTCAAGGCCAGGATTGGGGAGCTATTCAACCTAGCCGATCCCAATTATGTTTGGTTAAACGACATCGAGCACGCCTTCAAGCTGGCTCGACCTCCCCCAAAGGTAAATGACACTTCCTTGTACCTGTAGAATCATGTTGTAACAAGAATTTGACTGTTGTCTCCTCTATGTTCCTCAGAGTAATGGTCGTGACCGGGCAGCAGTGTTCGTGTCTCCGCCCCTTGGTGTGGATTGGCCGCAAATTGCCGGCCCAGCCGCCTAGACCAGTGCCAGGACCGAAGACATCCACTAGGTGGCACTCGAGGTTGCGGAGGACGCACCGACCAGAGCTGCTGGCAAGCGGCCGGCTGCCAACAAACGGCGCCAAGACATCTTCCCCCTTTCAGACAACGAAGCAGAGGATGCGGACATCTTCCAGCTCGTCCCTCGAAAGAGGAGGAGACAAATGGTGTCGATGGATCAAGGTGGCTCCTCTGTGCCAGCAGTGATCGCATCACCGACCACTGTAGAACAGAGGACAAGCGGGGGAAATGTCGAGCATCAAACCCCGATGCCTGTACCGGTGGTGGAAAAAGATCCGGTGGACCCTGCCGAGCACGCGGAGCAGGGGCGGTCGAAGAGACGCTCTTTCGCCACATCATTCCACGCTTCCAAGCTGTAAGTATCTGTAACTTTGATGTAAGCTCATAATTTGTATTGAATACTATTGTCTTCTGAACTTTTCTCTGATATATTAGGTCGGCGTCCACCAAAAATCCCGACCAGCTAGCCGGGTGCGGCACGACTTCGCCAGCAATGGCGGAAAAAACTGCCCAGCAGCTAGCCATGGAGGAACCTGTAGAAGAAACTCCGCCGGAACCTCAGCAGGCGAGCGGCCCGACGACAGTCCCTGAGCAGCTGGTCGAGAAGATAGCCGAGCTAAGTACAAGTGTTCCAAGCACCAACACTGCTGAGGTGGATACCTTGGCGCCAAGGGAACCAGACCAAGCCAAGGAGCAGCAACCGGATTTGGCATAGAGCACTCTTGCCAATGCAACGGCTCGTGGGAAAGCCATGGTGGTCGCGGAGACTGCAGACTCCAGACCAGCGCCGCCCCCTGAATAGGAGGCTGAAGAGAACGAAGTAGAGGAGGTCCTGGGCCGTCCCCAAGATAAGCGACAACATGTATATGTGTCGCGCTGGCGGAACGACGAGTGGGTTATGCACGAAGAAATCCCAGAGGTCGAAGAGACCCTAAGAGTTGAACGGGCAGCAAAGCGTCTAGTGACAGAAGTCCAGGTATGTTTGGCTTGACCACTTGACCCTGTTATGTAGTCGATCTGTCTGACTTAGCTTGTTTATATGCAGGACTTGATGAAGACCGCGAAGTACCAAAAGAGGTGCTTCGACCAGATTGAGGGAATCACGGCGAATAATAAAGAACTGGCGGCCGAGGTGGAACACTTGCGCCGCCAACTTGAAGCCGCTGACCAGAAGAGGGCAGAGCTAGAGGCACAGAACCAGAACCTGGTCGGCCAGCTTAATAACAAAGAGCAGGAAAAACTAAGTAAGTTGTCACTTTATCACAGTAGGTGTGTAACACGTATTGTTGCGTTGTTGGTAGTGATAGCTGTAGTGCAGGCTTAGAAGCTGAAGTAACCCACCTCCAAGAGGGGAATAACCGCGTGACCGTAGAGTGTGGTCGTTTGAAGGAGGACAACGAGAAACTGGCACGCAGCCAATCTCAACTCTAGGACCACACCACCAAAATGAAGGAGGAACTGAAAAGTAAGTATTCCAGACCACCTTTCTCATTCTGTTGCCCGCCTTTTTTGTTGTGCCATTACATTTGATGTCTTGTACGGTGTTCAGTTTTAAAAGTTAATGCCAAGAGGCATCTAGAGGCCGTGATCAAAGAGCATGACGGCTGGAAAGCATGATGCCTCGAGGCCACCGAGGAGCAGGACACGTGGAAGAACCGGTGCCAAGAAGTGGCAACTGGCATTGTGCCCGTCCTCGACCTTATTGACCCGACGCTCACAGAGGAAGAGCCAAGGACGCCCTAGCTCGGACTAGTCGAGAGATGCAGACAAGCGTGGGGATGGTTCCAAGAGTTCGTGAAGGAGGCGGGTGAGTACACGGGTGCCCATGTACTAAGCATGGTGCGTGCCCACTACCCCCTGATTGATCTCAAATGCTTGGAGGCTGGGTACCCAAAGGAGGTAGACCCAGACAAGGCGGAGGAGCTTCGGACGGCCCAGCTGGACTTGTCGTCAAAGATAATTGGCGACATTAACCTGTGTGGAGGTGGGACAGCACTTGTACAGGGTACGCCATCGACAAGTCAGCTGGAAACGCCATCAGTTGCAAGCCAACCAACGAAGCCTGCGGTCTCGACCAGCCAGGCATCGGCGGGGCCATCCCCTTCAGCTCAACTAGCACAAGAGTCCCTGAGACTCGAGTAGGATATCGGAAGCGGCGAGCAGTAAGTGCCACTTGGCCCGACTAGCCAATGTAATAGGCTTAGAGCTATAGAAGGAGGACATAGTTGTGTTATTGTACACTTGAGCCTCTTCAGGCAAGCTTGTAATAACGTAACTGTATATCATTGTAAGCTTGTTTGCTTTGTATAAAACGTATTTAAGCTTGAAACTTTATGTTGGTGTAACTAAGTGAGAACATGTTAACGTTCTGTTTAGTTGTACCATTTTGCTCGACACATCATCTCGAAAGGTTTGTGCGGCCCTAGTTTGCCATGTGGTCGGAGTGTGAGGTACGTTGACCTATGCACACGTAGACGCGGACAAGTCAAACCAAGAGGGACCTGCCGATCACCCGTAACGTAGAGAGCGGATCCCATGCACGTGTTGGGAGGAACCGGAGACAGGGCCTGCTCCGAAAACCATAGAAGGAGTGGTGGTCGGCTTTTACTGGCTAAGTTAGAATAACCATAAAATTTGAAGTGACACATTAGAGTGGTCGGAGAAATCAAAATTGCTTTATTGAAGCAAATCGAAAGTACAAGAGGAGTACATATCTCAGTAGTTAAGCATAGAAACGTCTAAGCTTGTCGATGTGCCACGAGTTTGGTACGTCCGTACCGTCCAGGTGAGCTAACCTGTAAGACGTTGGTCGTGTGACTTCCTTGATCATGAAGGGTCCCTCCCATGGGGTTGCGAGTTTGTGAACACCAGCCTGGTTCGTCTTCCACTTCAGGACCAAGTCCCTGACCACAAAGAACCGCTCTTTAATGTTCTTGTTGTAGTACCTGTGCAAAACAGTAAGGTATTTGGCCATACATACACAAGAATCGAGCCTTTTCTCTTCTGCGCTATTCACTTCTAGCTCCCGTAATTCATTGACCTTGCCTTCATCGAAGTTCTCTACCCGTGCTAATCTGAAAGCTATATCTGGTGGGAGGACTGCCTCAGCGCCGTAAACCATAAAGTATGGTGAGACACCGGTGTTACGACTGGGCTGAGTTCTGAGGCCCTAGACCACAGCTGGTAACTCCTTGAGCCATCTTCCAGGAGCTTTGTCATTTTCTCTATACATCCTCTTCTTCAATACGTCCAAGATCATGCCATTTGCCCACTCGACTTGTCCATTAGCTCTAGGGTGCGCCACCGAGACGTATTTTACTACTATGCTCCTTTCATCGCAAAAGTCCCAAAAAGCGTTCCCGGTGAACTGAGTACCCAGATCAGTGATGATGCTGTTGGGTATGCCGAAACGGTGGATGACCTGGTCGAGGAACGTGACAGCCTTCTCTAAGGATGCCTGTACCAAAGGCATGTATTCTATCCACTTAGAAAATTTGTCGATCAGCACAAAGACACATGTGAATTTCCCTGGAGCCAGTTTGACGGGCCCGATCATATCTAGTCCCCAGCATGCGAAGGGCCAGGAGGCTGGTATTGTCTAGATCTCATGTGCTGGTACGTGGATTCTCTTGGCGAAGAACTGGCAACCCTCACAGTGGCGGACTAGCTTTTCTACGTCGGCTACTGCTGACGGCCAATAGAACCCTGCTCGGAAAGCCTTGCCGACCAGTGTTCTTGAGGCCGTGTGGTTGCCGCAGGAGCCAGAGTGGATTTGGTCCAGGAGATGTTCGCCTTCTTCCTGGGTTATACACTTCATCAAGATTTCCTCTTTTGCATTCTTGCGCCATAACTTGCCATCGACGAGCAGATACTGCTTACTACGACATATCAGGCGCTCGTTTTCTGTCCGATCAGTATAACCGCTGCCATCTGTTAAGTACTTGATGAAAGGTATTCTCCAGTTGGGCTCATGAGTGGTCGGAGGTGGCTCGATGGTGCTCAACGCCGAAACTATAGCCACCAATTGCTGGTCTGGAGGCTTGCCTGCCATGGAATCTTCCTCTTCGATGGAAGGTGTGAGCAGGTCTTGGACGAATACGCCATGTGGGATTTTGGCTCAGGATGATCCTAACTTTGACAGTGCATCCGCTGCTTGATTCTTGTCCCAGACCACGTGTATGTACTCGATGCCATAGAACCTGCCTTCCAGCTTTCTTATCAATTTGCAGTATGCGTCTATCTTTTCGCTGGTCGTGTCCCAGTCCTTGTTGAGTTGGTTGATGACCAGAGCCGAGTCTCCGTAGACATAGAGACGTTTAACACTGAGCTCGACCGCAATGCGTAAACCATGCAGGCATGCTTCATACTCGGCGGCGTTATTAGATGCTGGGAAATAAATCCTGAGGACGTACTGGAGCTGCTCCTTGGATGGTGACACGAAGAGGACTCCTGCTCCCGCACCACCAATGTTGAGAGAGCTGTCGAAGTACATCGTCCAATACTCGTCGAATTCCGGGGATGCAGGCGTGCTTAAGTCTGTCCACTCGATGATGAAATCAACGAGTGCCTGAGACTTGATCGTAGTACGGCTCGCAAATTCCAAGGAGAAGGGGCATAGCTCCATTGCCCATTTGACGATGCGCCCGTTCGCATCCTTATTGCGAATGATGTCCCTCAAAGGGTACTCGGTCATGACCACCACCTGATATCCATCGAAGTAATGTCTCAACTTTTGGGGTGTTATCAGTATGGCGTAGAGCAGTTTCTGAATCTGTGGGTACCTGGTCTTGGATTCGTTGAGTACCTCACTGATGAAATAAATCGGCCGCTGTACCTTATAGGCGTGGCCTGGCTCATCGCACTCGACCACCATGGCAGTGGAGACCACTTGATTGGTTGCCGCAATGTAAAGTAGGAGAGTTTCATCTTCTCTGGGAGCAGTGAGGACCGGAGGTGACGTAAGGTATTGTTTTAGCTGCGTGAAGGCAGCGTCTGCTTCATCCGACCACTCAAACTTCTCAGATGCTTTGAGCAGTTTGAAAAACAGTAGTCCTTTTTCTCCCAATCTTGATATGAAATGGCTAAGAGCAGCCATGCATCCGGTAAGCTTCTGGATATCCTTCACCTTTTTGGGGGGCTTCATGTCTAAGACAGCTTTGACTTTCTCTGGATTGGGGCGTATGCCGTCGTAACTGACAACGTTGCCTAGCAATATACCAGAAGGAACACCAAAGATGCACTTCTTTGGGTTTAACTTCCATTGGAATGTATTGAGGGCTACAAAGGTGTGTTTTAGGTTGTCAACAAGGGTATGTGCTTCCTTGGTTTTGACAACTACATCATCCACATAGGCCTCTACAAGGTCGTCTTTTATCTTGTCTGTGAGGCAGGCCTGAATGGCACGTTGGTATGTAGCCCCGGCGTTCTTGAGCCCAAACGACATAGTCGTGTAGCAGTAGGCGCCGAAGGGCGTGATGAAAGACGTCTTGATCTGATCGTCCTTTTTGAGAGCGATCTGGTGATAACCAGAGTAGCAATCGAGAAAGGAAAGGAGCTCGCAACCGGTGGTTGAATCTACGACCTCGTCTATGCGAGGTAAGCTGAAGGGGTCCTTAGGGCAGTGTTTGTTGAGATCAGTGTAATCAACGCACATTCTCCATTCATTATTCTTTTTGCGTACAAGAACCGGGTTGGCTAACCACTCCGGATGATACACTTCTTTGATAAATCTGGCTGCCAAAAGCCGTGTAACTTCTACCCTAATTGCCTCCTTTTTGTTGCGAGCGAACCGTCGTAGCTTCTGCTTGATAGGTTTGGCCTTGCTGTTGACATTCAAGGAGTGCTCGATCAAGTTCCGAGGTACACCGAGCATGTCGACAGGTTTCCATGCGAACACATCCACGTTGCTCCTCAAGAACCTGACGAGCGCGTCTTCCTATTTGGGATCCAGGTTGGCCCCGATAAGGGCCGTTTTGCTGGGATCGCCGTTGACCAGCTGGATCACCTTGTACTCCTTTGACTTGATGTTCTTGCGTGGAGCCTCGAGCTCTAGGATCTCCAGGTGGTCGGCTGAGGTCTTCTTAGCGTCAAGCATGGTCTCAGCCATGCGAATAGAGAGGTTGTGAGCCTCTGCTATTTTGAAACTGTTGTCCTCACAGGTATAAGCTGCGTACACGTTGCCTCGAAGGGTTAGGACTCCTTTTTCGGTAGGCATCTTGAGCACCAAATACCTATAATGAGGTACGGCCATGAACTTGGTGAGCGACGGTCGACCAAGAATAGTATGATAGGTGCCGTCGAAGTCAGCGACCACAAAGTTGACGTAGTCGGTGCGGAAGTGGTCTGGGGTCCCAAACTGCACAGGTAGCGTGATCTGCCCGAGAGGTGTAGAGCTCTGTCCGGGGAGAACACCCTAGAACTGTGCCTCGTATGGCTTGAGATCCGCCGGAGCTATCTTCAGGGCGGGCAGATTGTTCTTGAATAGTATATCGATGGAGCTGCCGCCGTCGATCAGTACTCTGTCGAACTAGACCTTGTTGATACAAGGATCGAGGACCAGGGGAAAACGTCTGGGCTCAGGTATTGCAGCCCATTGGTCCTTTCTGCTAAAAGAGATTTCGCGGTGAGACCATGGAGGGAGTCTCGGATCGGCGAGGAGGTTGTCGGCGTTGGCCACATTCAAGCAAGCACGGGCGAGCAGCTTGCGTTCCCGCTTGGTCTCGATGGACACTTTGCCTCCGATGATGGTGTGCACGCGATCGGTTGGCTTGACGTACTTGTGACGAGGGTCTGCATCGTCGTCGTCGTTATCCTCGTTGCGATGTTCCCCTACGTCGTTAGGCTTGTCGGATGTATCTAGAGCCTGTTGATGCGTATAGATAGACTTGAGAACGTGGCAATTCTCCATGGTGTAGTTTGACTTCGGATGGAGCTAGCAGGGCCCTTTCAATGCTTTGGCGTAGTCGTCCTCGTAATTACGACGTCCGCCACCCTTTTTAACGATATTGACCTCGCCGTCGTCTTCCCGAGCACGCTTGCTCCTGTAATCGTCACGGCGGTTACGCCGCTGATTACGTTGGTCACGGTGGTCGCGGGAGTCATTGCGCTGGTTGCGGCGGTCAAAATTGTCGTTCCGACCACGGTTGTCGCGGTAGTCATCGTGGTGTGGGGGGTGGTCGGAGCGTGGAACCCTTGCTGCTTCTTCAATAATTATCTTCTTAGCGTCATCGGCGTCCGCATATTTCTTAGCGGTGGCCAGGAGCGCTATGACCGATTTAGGTCTCTTCCGGAGGAGTTTGTCTCTTAGGGCGTCGTGGAAGCGGAGGCCAGTGATGAAAGCCTCGATGGCCTCGTTGTCGGAGATTGATGGGACCTTGATGCGCATCTCCGAGAAACGCCAGACGTACTCGCGCAGTGGCTCATCTTTCCGATCTCGGATCCGTTGTAGATCGTACTTGTTGCCTGGTTGTTCACAAGTAGCGATGAAATTGTCGATGAAGGCTTGCCTGAGCTCCTGCCAAGAATCAAACCAGTTCGTCGGCAAGCTAACCAGCCATTGGTGACCTGCATGGCCAACAGCGACTAGGAAGTAGTTAGACATGACGTGCTCATCAGCCATGGCTGATCTGCACGCGGTTTCGTAGAGCATGACCCATAATTCGGGGTTTTCCTTGCCATCGTACTTTTGAAGCTTCTCGAGCTTGAAATTCTTGGGCCATATGACTTGGCGAAGGTGTGAAGTAAACTGCTTCAAACCCGGTGGGCCGTGGGCAGTGTCATACTCCATACGGCGATAGCTTTCATAGGATGCTCGATCATCGGCTCTCTGGTTGATGTGAGCGCGCAGATCATGTCCACCGAGGTAATGGCGGAGATTGTTATTGCCATCGCGGCGATCTCGATTGCCATCTGGATTAGCCCTGCGTCCGTGGTTATCGCGGCGATTGTCGCAGTTGTCTCGGTGATTATCGTCCTGGACGTCGTGATGGTTGTCCTCCCGACGGCGGTTGTCATCCTGACCACCATCATGGCCACCGTTTCCGCCCTGACGGTTGTCTGATGGGTCGTTGTTGCACGAGCCACGTGGGTTGAGTGGCTGTGAGTGACTTGGGAGCTGGCAGCTGTGGCTTGACTCGACTGAGACAGATGGAGCCCGGACTTGATTTACAATCTCTGCGGTCTAGGCCATGGCTGCCGTTAGATAGGCTGGTATTTCATCGCGAATCGCTTGGGTTTTCGGGGTGTTGGGTAGCCGTTGCATTGTAGCCATGGCGACGGCTACGTTGGCACTTGGAGTCCTGAAGACCTATTTGTCCCCCACCCTGTCGAAAGCATCGTTGAGGTCGCGTGGCGGGACCCTTATACATCGCGCCTCCTGGTCTGCTTCGGCTTTGATTTGTCAGCGATTAAACCGGTCAATATTGCGTGCTTCGCGCGCAGTCCTTTCTTGCTCTGTTTTGCCAACCGCTGGTGGTTCGTCATTGCTGACAACATGGATCAAATCCCCTCGTCTTGGTGGGAAAGACGGGAATTGAGAAAACCCCGGGGCGTGGTCTGGCAGATCGAGATCGTACTTGGCGCCGTCATCTTCGTGATGCTGAAGCTCGGTGTGGACAGATGCATTAGATGCGATGCCAGACGAGGAGCTGGAGTCGCCCTCTTGGACTGTGTGGATGGATCCTTCTTGATAATCTTTAGTCTGGATCATATTGACGAAGTTGCGCGGCTTCGGCCGAGGTCGGTGCATAAAACACAGATCCAAGCGACGTTGTAGGTTATACGCGTAGCTAGAGGCAGTGTTTCGTAGGCCGTAGGGCCAGACCTGGTGGTTCTTCGTCGAGGCTTCGTACTCGGAGAGCCAGAGACCCGTCGCGGAGGCTGGCCGGCGACGAGCGGAGCGCCCTTCAGGAGTAGGTATGACCACGAGATCTGTACCAAGTCGTGCAGGACGACTGGTCTGAGCTAGTCGGGTAGATCTATTGTGGGGAGCGGTTACCTACCCGTTAGGTTGACTTTGAATCATACTTACCAGAGCTAGGGTTTCAGCGAGTTTGGTGCCGACCTGATCGATGGAATCGAGCAGGTCGGTGTTGTCGATCTGCTTCCCTTTGTAGCGGGGAAGCGGATGACGAGTTATCGGCGTGGCTGAAGATGATGTAGGCGTGGTCAGAGCCAGATGTACCGTGGTCAGAGCCAGATCCATCGTGGTCAGAGCCGTACCCATCGTAGTCGGAGCCGTAGCCGATGCAGGTGAAGCAGTGGTCGGCGCGGACTAAATCCACGCCTCCTCCGTGGTCATGGCGATGAAGTCATCGGAGCCGGTGGTCCAGGTGATCTGACCAACGGTGAACGTGAGGCCGTTCGGCGTAGCCATGGAGCCGGAGACGATGACCATCTTGTTTGCTTGGAGAGCAGTACGCACACCCCCTACCTGGCGCGCCACTGTCGACGAAATATGGTTGACAGTCTACCTAGGGGTATGCCCAAGGTAGTAGATTGTCGGCAGACAGATGCGCAAGCCACAAACAAGACGGTGACGCAAGACAGACACGAGGTTTTATCCAAGTTCGGCCGCCAAGAAGGCGTAATACCTACGTCCTGCGTCTGGTTTGTATTGCTGTATGTCAATGAGAGATGATTTTTAGAGGGGTCCCCTACCCGCCTTATATAGTCCGGGGGGCAGGGTTACAGATCTGGAAACTAATCCTAGCCAGTTACAATTGCCATATGTGGCCGGATAAGGATTCCTATTCTAACCGACTAGGATCTTGATTGATCGCCAAATCCGTCTTGACTCCTTGCGCGGGACTCCGATCTGGTTAATCAGGCCGCACGTCGTCTTTTGGTGGACCGGACCCACCGATCCGGGCCGGCCCAAGCTTAGCCATAAGGGTATAGGGGTTAATACCCCCACAGTATATATATGATAGGGCTCTGTTTTTACCGGCCAAGACAATGCAGTGTGTGGTCGGGTTTAGGATAGATCACTACCCCATAACAGACTATCTCGTCCGGTTCACAAAACCTTATTACTGCCGGTTTTTGAACCCGTATAACCAAAGCGACAGTGATGAGGGGGCTCATCGCTGCCGGTTTTAGAACCGACAGTGATAAGGTTTTCAGAAAACCCAAAAACAAGATGAAAAAAGAGCTAAAGAAATAGCAAAAAATTTAATACTAGGAGAGACCTCACCAGCTATCCATACAGTGACTTGATATTTTTTATACAACTCACAAGATTTTTTACGCACTTGCAATGCTCGAACACACGATCTCATGCTTCGCGCATTCGTCCTCTAACCACTTGAAAGCTCTAGTTTGGTTTTGGTGAATTGATGAAACCCTAAGTGCTAACCTAGTTTATCAAAAGTGATTATGAGATAGGTAGCACTAGTCCAAGTGGTGGAGCAAATGAAAATCATGACATGATGATGGTGATGCCATGGTATTGATCAAGTGCTTAGACTTGAAAAGAAGAAAGAGAAAAACAAAAGGCTCAAGGCAAAGGTATAAATGGTAGGAGCCATTTTGTTTCGGTGATCAAGACACTTAGTGAGTGTGATCACATTTAGGTTTGATAGCTGTACTATTAAGAGGGGTGAAACTCGTATGGAAATGCGGTTATCAAAGTGCCACTAGATGCTCTAATTCATTGCGTATGCATTTAGGATCTAGTGGAGTGCTAACACCCTTGAAAATGTTTGTGAAAATATGCTAACACACATGTGCACAAGGTGATACACTTGGTGGTTGGCATATCTGAGCAAGGGTTAGAAACTTCACCGGCAGAGTGTCCGCCCATAGAGTGCGGACAGTCCGACGGTGCCGCCGACACCCTATATAGAAAAAACGGAGGTCACTGACCGGACACTGGTCTCGGTTGGACCGGCGTGTTCAGTCAGTGGCAGCAGAGGGCACGCTGTTTCGGTCTCATGATCGGACGCTGGCGCGAAAACTGACTGGACGCTCAGGGTCTGAGTCCGGTCAGCCTGATGTATGATGACGTTGAGTGACCGGACGTTGGGTATGTCCAGTCGATATGACCGGACGCGTCCGGTCGTGATTTCTCGCTTCTGGATGCTTACTGGAAACGACCGGACGCTGAGGTCCAAAAACCGGTCACTTCACAGCAGCGCATCCGGTCATCACTTAACCGTTGGGATTGGGCGCTCAGTATTTAAAGAGAAGGGACACATGGCGTGCATCACACCACCGGACGCTGGGGTCCTGCGTCCTGTCAATATGACCGGAGCGTCTGGTCGCCCCATGTTCAATGCAGTGAGTAGCCCAACGGTTCTATTTCATGGGGGCTTCTATTTAAGCCCCATGGCCGGCTCAAGCTCACTCTCTTGGCCATTTGCATTGACTTAGCAACCTTGTGAGCTTAGCCAAAGCCCTCCCACTCATCTCCATCATTGATTCATCATCTTTGTGAGATTGGGAGAGAATCCAAGTGTATTTCTTGAGTGATTGCATCTAGAGGCACTTGATGTTAGTATTTTTGCCATGGGATTTGCTTGTTGCTCTTGGTGGTTTCCACCACCTAGACGGCTTGGAGTAGCGGAGGAGGATTGGCACGAGTTGGTGATTGTTCGTGGCCATCTCCGATGATTGTGAGGGGATTTATACCTTCCCCGGCGGAGCGCCGAAAGGTAACTCTAGTGGATTGCTTGTGTCATTGAGTTACCTCACTTGTGGGTAGGTTCGTGCGATGTCCAATTATGTGGATGAGGTTCATGCAACACCTCTTAGCCGCCGAACCACCAAGTGTTGGTCGACACAACGGGGACGTAGCGTGTTGGCAAGCACGTGAACCTCGGGAGAAAATTGGTTGTCTCTTGCCCTTTGGTGTTCTCCTGGTGATTGATAAAGTATTCATCTTGTGATTGGTTCACTCCTCTACACGGCGGTATAATCACCTCACTTACTCATTTACATTCCCGCAAACTAGCTATATCAAGCTCTTTAGTGTAGCTAGAATAGAGAGCTTGCTTTGTGGATTAAGTTCATCTAGTGGAGCTCTTTAGTGTAGCAATTGTGTAAGCTCTTAGTGAGTATTGACCTAGTGGATTATGTGCCTAGTGATCATAACAACTAGAATTATTGGATAGGTGGCTTGCAACCCTTGTAGAGCTAGAGCAAGTTTATATTTCACTATTTGTTATACTAATCAAATTGCTCTAGTTGATTTGTAGATTTTAAATAGGCTATTCACCCCCCCCCTCTAGCCATATTAGAACCTTTCACCACTCCACCTGTAATACACATGTGCCCATTTGGGATATTCATCCTCCCCATTTTATGCTCATCTGAAATGGGTATTTGAGACCCTAAATGAATTCAAATGAAAAAAGTTGTCAACTACAAAGATGCTTCGTGCGTTCGTCCTCTAACCACTCCACCTGGAAGACACTTGTGCCCATTTGGGATATTCATCCTCCCCATTTTATGCTAATCTGAAATGGGTATTTGAGACCCTAAACAAATTCAAATGAAAAAAGTGGTCAACTACGAAGTATTATAATTTTTGAGATCTACAACTTTGGTTTTGGTCGTTTCTCCATACGAGGTCATTTGAAAATTTTGAATTTCAACTATGAGAAAATTCACACGTAATTTTTCCTAGATAGATGATTTCAAATGAGAATGTTGCCAACTACAAAGTTGCATAACTTTTTGAGATCTACAAACTTTGTTTAGGGCGTTTCTCCATCCAAGGTCGATTAAAAATCGAATTTTAAATTTAAGAAATCAAACATAATTTTTGTTAGATAGATGATTTCAAATGAAAAGGTTGTCAACTACAAAGTTGCATAACTCTTCGACATATACAACTTTTGTTTTGGTTGCTTCTCCATCCGAGAACATTAACTACCGCTACACACTCACTTGTGACTATAGAGCATATGAATTCCTTTGGTATTAACTTCTATGGAATCTTGTGAATCAAATAGATGGACATCATAATGACTTTAAATAAAAAAATGTAAACTACAAAGTTGCATAACTTTTGAAGATCTATAATTTTTGTTTTGGTCGCTTCTCCATCTGATATCCTTAACTACCACTACACACTCACTTGTGATTATAGAGCATGGACTCCTTTGGTATTAACTCTATAAAATCTTGTGGTGTATATTTAGACATCCAAATGATCTCAAATCAAAAAAGTTTGAACTACAAAGTTGTAGATGTCGTCGAGTACTACAACTTTGGTATTAAGTTTGTCTTCATCGAACATCATATGAGAAAGTTATGAAGTTTTTTATGCAGCATATCACGGTTAGTTCGTGGCTTGAACCGGCAGTGATAGCATCACTGTTGGTTTTAGCCAAAAACTGGCAGTGATGACCCAATATCACTGTCGGTTCTTTGGTAAAACCAACGATGATATGAACCAGTAGTGTTAACCCGAATATCAATGTCGGTTGGTCCTATCATTGTCAGTTTTAGCAAAAAAATCGGTAGTGATGGGTCGGGAGGCACTATCACTAGCGGTTTTTAAGAAACTGGCAGTGATGGGGCTGGCACTAAAAGTCAGTTCTGTAGTAGTGGATAGACATATTATTAAGAGGAGATCTCTAAAGAAAAAGTGTTATCTAAGTGCCACTTGGTGTGAACTAACCGTGCATATGCATTAGACCTAGTGACGCGGTGAGATGCAAGTGAAAAATGTTTTTGAAAAGCTAACTCAGTGCCTAAGGCGAAGATGTTCATGTTATAACATATTGGAGCTAGCAAATTTGAAACACTTGCAAAGTTGTGACTTAGTGTTGATTTTCAGCACTCGCCTGAGAAAGTCTGGTGCCCAAGCCTAGGGGTCACCAAACAATGTGGTGCACAGAGAGGTTTACGCATAGGCTAGGGTCACCCACCGGAAAACTCCAAGGGTCGCCTACTGACCATACCAGAACATGAGGTAGCACTGTCCACTTGATGGGTTTTTCAGAAAGGGTCATCGGATGTCCCGGTGAGGGTCACCGGACTTATCCGGACCCTAGAGTTCTTGGGTGCAACACCAGTAAGGTTTTGGCCCTCAGTGGAGAGTCACCATAGAAAAAGTGATAGCCATTGGATTTTCTAATAGTTAGGGGACTTGACCGAGCACACGGGTAGTCACTGTAAAACTTTGGGGATGCATTTAATTTGGAGCAAAGGTGGGGCTAGTGGGGCCAAACTCTAGGGTCGCCCAACACAAGGGGGGTCACTCGACCCACCTGATGGGCCCCACTACTCTAAAATCCTAGTGAAGCCATAAAACACACTCCAAAGCATTTTTTACTCTTGGATGGAAGTTGTGTTTTCTCTGGATTGCTCAAATACAACGCACAAGGATTGAAGGGTCCGCCAAAGAAACTTCATGCAACACCAAGTGACCAAACTTAGTGGAAAACAACAAATGATAGGTGGACCAAGCTTTCCCCCAAAAGAGGGGGCCCCATAGGGCAGGGGTGGGCTGACACCCCTATGGGTCACCTGACCATTGGATTCCTCTGTAGGGCTCCACCGCCTTTCTCTTGTCAACATGCAAACAAGCACATAATTGGTTGATCTCCACCCTTGATGATAGGACAGTTTGATCCAATAGATGACGTGGCAAAGGACTTGGATCCATGGGGACCATTACAACTACTACAAATAGGGGGATACTGTAACACCCTGTGTTTTGCATCATAATAAAACCACTAAAAATTTGAAATTTTTAAAAATTAATAACAAATTAAAACCCTAACTATTTATTTTATGCAAAACCACTTTTAAAAGAAAATGTTTCCCAAAAAGCCTGCATCAAAATCCACCATATGTATTTAGGTTAGAATGTTTGTCTGTGTGACTGATTGAATATTTATTTGCTTTGAATGATTTTATGCTTGAATGTGTGATTTAATGTTTGTTGCCCTAGAATTTAATTGGCATCAAATAATTATCCTTGGCATTTTCCTTGGCACCTTCTACCCAAATAATTTCCTTGACCTCTCCCTTAACTTACCAAGTCCATTGTTGAAGGTAGTTATCAACCATTATAAACCGTCAATATAATGCATGAAAGTGATCACCAACATAGGTTTAGGGGTTTAAACTAACAAATTCCATAAGTTTTGGTGAATCTGTGTTTTTAGTAGGGTTTATTAAAAAACCGTCAAGGTGGACCCAAATGTTAGATTTAATCACAATTATCCGCGACGAAAACAACTCTAGAATGTTCTAGAAGACTCTAGGAGGCAAACCACCGAAGCAGAGGGCAGGTGGCTGCCAGGTGGGGCCGACCAGTCCCACCTATAGGGCAGCTAGCCTGTGTGCCCCACCTATCAGCCCCTCCTTCAAATGTCGGTTCTCCACCGCCTCCTAGATTGCATCTACGCCATTCTTTTAAGTCGGTTTGATCCGAGGGCTCAGAATTGACGCTACTCCCTATATATACAGCCCTGTACCCCTCCAACAGAGGCATCCTAAAACCCAAATTCATATCCTCCTCATCAAGATCAGAGTCAGCTATCGAGAGAAGATTAGTCCTCCAAAGGATCTAGTCTTATAAATAGAAATAGTGAGATAGAGAGTGCAGTAAGAGTTTGGAGGAGGTGTCGGCCTGTTGGTGCTCTCTCTCTATGACTTGTATCTTGGTGGATCCAAGTTCTATCTAAACTTGCCTCTAAGACTTCTCTGGTAATCAACTTCTGATTTAAGTAAGCATCTTGTTTATATTGTTCATCAGGATCATGACTCTTTTGAGTGCTTTATTCTCTTCCTAGGGGGAGTAAAGTATTAATAGTAAGTGTAAGCGTGGTGCTTAGACTTGGGTTAATCGTGGATGCACCCTGCATTCTGGACCGGTGGTAGATCGCGAGGGTGACTATATAGCCTCGTTGAGTCCTTTGTAGTCCACCTCCCGTTTGTAGTCCAAGTAGGACCTGGCTATGAAGGAAAGCATCCTCTGCTGGTGTCTTTTCCTTAGTAATGTCCTCAGTTGAATTGTAGAAGACATAGCTTACTGAAGTCAGAACTAGAGAACCTTAGTTGTCCTCTCTACGCTCCTATTTATCCTTAGCCTTGTTGCTACCCCTAGTTAAGTTAGATCATAGTTAATCTCACACTTTCCCTATGGATATGATACTTGGAATACTTCCGGGTGAAAGCTACAGCGGTATTCGTGCACTTGTGGATTTATCTGTGTGCGTTAAATATATCAACAAGCTTTTTGGCGCCGTTGCTGGGGAAACGATTGGTGAATTAACTACGAACCTATCTTAGCTTTTTATCTTTTGTTTTACTTTTTTTCTTTTTGCATGGATTCCACTCCTATATATCAATATGCTAAACCCATGAGCGTAAGCCTAAAGTCACCAAAATCTTCAGAGCCTATCCTAACATCTGGCTATGAGCTGCGCCCGTATTTAATAAAACTAATTCAGGAACAATCCTTCTTAGGAGAAGGCAATGAAAACTCATACTCACACCTATGGGAGTTTGCATAGACCTGTGCATGCTTGCGTATCACTGGCATGTCTGATGAAACCTTAAGATGTAAGTTGTTTCCGTTCTCTTTGACGGGAAGAGCTAAACAATGGTATAGTCGAACTGTAGGAAGTATGCAAGGAGATTGGAAAACATTATGCTCTAAATTTTATTTACGTTTCTTTCCCATCTCTAGAGTGGTTAGCCTTTGAAAAGAGGTTCTAAATTTTAGACAACTAGAAGAAGAATCTCTTGGCACATCATGGGAACGTATTAATAGTCTTATCACCATTGGCCTAGACCTTGTTACTTTAGACCCGATGCTCCTTCAACATTTTTATATGGGTCTTAGCAAGGATTCTGCGTAATCCCTTGATCAAGCCTCTAGAGGAGCTTTCCTTCATTTGTCTGTTAGTGAAGTAAGATCTATGCTTGATAGAATTATTGGAAAGATTCCCTACATTAGCATACATGATGAACTCCCCAAGGAAGAGAAGGAATCATCTTCCGAACAAGAAGAGGAAGTTTTGATAGCCAAACCACAACTACTCCAGTCCCAAGATTTAGCTATCAATTCCAAACTATCAATACCCCAAAATCCTCCAAGAGAGGAAGAAATTCCACCTTTAGAAATCCCTATTGAAATTAAGGATGATCTTTTTTATGTTGATTTTGGGAAAAGCTTAAACTTCCAGCTTCATAAGAGACCTTCGAGTGAATATAATTCAAATCCTCTCAAGAAGGGATCTCTTAGAAAGCGTCCTTATTCCTGTGTAGGACATTGAGAAGAATTCAAGGATGGCATGTCTAGTGAACCCATAAAAGGAGAGCCAAGCCATCTAGAAGTCGTTTTATCCTCTCCCCTTCTATGCCCACATTAGATGTCTCATTCAAATCCATCCTTGACCCTGATGACTCCTCTTATGCTCTTTTTCCCGAGTCTCATGATGATCCTAGAAATCCACTAAGACAACCATAGCATAGGAATCAAGAAGGATCCATGGAAGACCAAGAAGAGCAACGACAATGGCTAGAGGATGTTAAGAATTCATGTCGTTGAATAGATGGACAATGATGAAGCCTTAAGGGTAGAACCCAAACTAGATTTAGATCCAAAGGGTGAGCTTAAGTCAATCTCCTTAATAAATATGACTCATTTAAGTTTAGAGGAGGCCTTAGACAAGATCAACCCGAGAGTCACCAATCTGAGTGAAATTTTGGACATCGATGAAGAATCAACCTTGGAGCTTGAAAGGGAAGATGACATCAACGAGCATGGAAGCTATTTCATTAACACCTCATCAAACCCATGCTCGTATCAGAAATCTCCTGAATCAATTGTTCTCTCTACTACCACACACGAGATCTTCAACCCTCTCATACTTCTTGTTCATAAAAATTTTGAAAGGGTGGTTGTAGATGTGTTTGTATATCATAAATATTGCAGATCTTGTTGTGTGAATCTTAAGATAGGTACACAAAGGTTGGTGTTGGAGGGGAAACCACTTCACCAACTTGAAGCGCAACTCGAAGGTTTCCCAAGGATGAGTTTTTGTCCTAAAACAAGCACTTTCGGGAGATAACATGAGCTTTCACCTTTCCTTGTGATGCCTTTGTGAAATGAGCATAGAAATATAATTGTGAAAACATTTCTTTGGGTATTTTTGTCACTAACCATTCTAGGTTTGATGCAAAAAGAATGAAAGATGATGACACAAGGTATGTCCAACCAATTATCATGCAACATTGAATCACATCCATCCAAACTTGATTTTGCTACAAAATTCAAGCTAGGGGATAGACTTCTTTAAAAACATTTTATGTCATGTTGCTAAATTATTTTGGTTGTCTCTATCTTTAAGTCATGCTCAATAACAAACATGCTCTTTTATCTCTAATTGAACAAATCTTTATAATGCTTTCATGCTACCTTTGCCTGCCATAGAAAGTTTTGGTTTGGAAGTACAGCACATACTTCCATAGGCGTTTAAATTAAGCATGGTGCTTAGGTTAAATAGCCTCCCTTAGTCAAATTAGATATGGAGTCTAGTTTAGTTATTGAACTAAAAATTACTTGTGTAGACACTGGATATTTTGTTGGACTAACCCCTGTAGGAAATTCTCAAATCCAGTCGGGTAAGTAAAGGGATGAATTCATATCGAAGATGAATCAAGCAGAGGAAGTGGGCGAACAAATCGACAAGCTATGAGCAACATCAAAGACAACATAGCATTGAGTCTTCCTAAGACTCAAGCTAGGATGCTGCTGAGAAGCAGGATGCAACCCACCTTGTATTAGATAGAATATGCCTGCTTTCATTATCTTCAAAAGGACTAGCTCGCACGTCGGCAATAAGGACCAAGATGTAAAGATCGAAGAGCAAAGAGACGACATGACAAAAATGATGAGAAAGAAAGGGTGCAATCTAAGAGACAAGAAGCTCAGGAATAGCTCAAGATACAAGGCTAGCTGAACAAGAAAATTTTCAAGCAAAAAAGAGAAAGACCATCACGAGTCATCTAACCTTCGTCATATGGTGTTATCACGCTCCAATGACAAAGGTAACATCCAAAGGTAAATGGTCATTATTTAAAAAAAAGAGTTTTTTCTTGCTTTTGGTAGGTGCATAAATAAGAAACAAACATGTTTGGGTTATAACTCCATTACTTGATTCAATCTGACTAACTCAACATGTTCTTTAAGCTTGTTCCTAGCACCACTTTCTTGGTCTTATAGTCTGAATCAAATAAGCTAAAAAGTGCACATCCTATCTCTGAAAGATGATAGTCATGTAATGTTTGATACATTATGTAAAGATAGACAATCCTTCCATGGGTTAAGCAACCCAATCTTTTCTGTCAAATGAACTTAAATGCTACATTCATGCTCAATCTTCTGATCTTACCACCCATGATATAAATGAACAAAGCACACAACATCAACTTCATCTTATTTGATGTGCCTAAGGTTAGAGAGGAATAAATAAAGTTTTGGTTCTGTTGGTGTTTTCCCACCAGCAGAGCCCATGCACTTGATCTCTACCTTATCTTTATGAGCAGGACACACTTCAAGCAAAGTATGGAGGAGTTCGTCGATTCCCCAAATTTCTACAAATGAAAGTTCTGAACCTGTCAAACCAAAATCAAAACTCAAAACCAAGAAGGGTTTGGTAGAAGAAGGTGACATCACCATTAGAGCGTCATCACAAGAATCCTTGTCTTTAGAGCAAACCGAGCTACTCGATCAATGAACTTCACAAGGAAAAGTCTGATTCAAAGGACTTGCAACACCGAACCCTCATCGAAAGAGCTAGCTTGGGGGAGAAGTAGTCTCGTGTATCCAGGTAAGTATTATTTCCCCTTTTTGTTTTAGTTTTAATTTATTTTAATTAGTTAAAAAGGATGAATGAAAAACAAAATAAAAATTTATCTTTGCATTAGTCATTTATAGTAATAATGTGTGATCTAGTAAAATTAAAAATAAAATAAAAAGGTATGTCTAGTTTGCTTTAATTTGTTTTTAAGAGCTGAATAAAATAAAGAGGACTCAGAATAATCTCTTAAATGAAAATGATGAATAGTTGCTCTATTGTAATTTCTTTTAAGTACCTAGTTTTTAGCCTTGAATTCTCCCAAATTTTGGACAAGATTGTTTTGATATAAGGATTTACTCTGAACCTGAAACTTGTGGGTGACATATGCTTGATCTAACTCTAGGTAATTGATGGATATGATATGAGAAGGTCTGAGCGGCTGTTTATCTTATTCTAAGTGACACTAAAGTTCTAGAGATTTATCTTTCGAAAAACATAAAAATGCTACATGATGAGTTCATGTATGACAAAGCTTGAATTCCTACCAGAGCCATATATGTTATTTAGGCTAGGAAAACTTCCACATATATACTGCTTGGTTTTGCATTGAGTTTTGTCAAGCTTTGTTGACCCTTATGAGAGGATTGTCATGCTCTTAAAATCAAGATCACGTACACACCACCCAAATATGCACTACTCCTACACTAGAGGTAGGCACAAAAACATGTCTTCCATCTAGATTCACCCAAAAATGTTCTACTCCTACACTAGGAGTAAACACAAAAACATGCTTGATAGGTTTTTCATCCACCAAATAAATGCTCTAAGTTCTTGTTGCTATCTCTCAAAAGTTTTATTGTAGAAAAGAGGCATGTGCTATGCAAAAGTTATTCATATAAAAAAAGAGAAAGAAAAGAAAAAAAAGAGTTGTGGAAAAAATGGACACAAAAGTGTCCGAGATATTTAAAATAATGGGTACTTAGATGCCCGCCCGAAAAAAAAGAGAAAAGAAGAAAGAGAGATGAATAAGAGCCCCTGTTCTATTGCAAAAATATTTCCAAGTTGCAAATGAGATATATGTTTTCAAGGAGCAAAGTAGAATTAGGTTAGCCACCATATATCCACCATATACATTCACACACATGCATATCTTGATTTGATTGTATGGTTCAACTCTCTTTGGATCCGTTGTTTGACTTTACAATATATGCATTGCAAGTATGCTTTAGTTTTCTCCCTACCTATAAACTCCTGTCACACCCCAAAATTTCTAATTTTGGGTTGTGCATAGAAAACACTAATTAAAATAAATGTTTGGATATTTGGATAAAATTTACCAATCTTAGTTTGAACTAGCGTAAATTTAGTTATAGGAAAAATGTGAATTTTCAAGCTTTTCCAAATCAATTTGACGAGCTATTGCTTGATGTGATGCTTGGTTATTGATTTATTTCATATTGTGAGAAAAGATTTTTAAAATGCGCTAAGTAAGTCGATCTTCTTTCTCCAGCAATTCTTAGTCTTTCTCACAGATCAAATTCCTTGTTTTCCAACTTAATATTTGCTTGAGAAGTATCCTAAAATCTTTTCCATGAAATCCAAATCACTCCTTCCTGCTCACTATTCATCAACCTATCTCCATGGATACCTCGGGAATTTCTTTGGCTTTTTTCGAAACTTGTTCCCACTTGTTTGTGAGCATAATCTAATTTTTAAATGCTCAAAAATATCTTTTCATGAGCTCCAAATACTTTATTTGGGTTCCTCATATTTCAAAGATATCTCGAGGAATTTCCCTAAATTTTTGGAGGTTTTGATTCTGGATTTTCTATAAATATTTTATTTGTGAAATTAATTAAATCTAAAAACAATTAATTCTAACTCTAATCTATATTAAACCAGGTTTCCTTGACTAATGGATAGGTCTGTACAATTCTCTCTCACGTTGATCCACCCCACCTTGCCTTGATGAGAGGACACATACAGATCATATATGCAATAGATAGCGAAGCCAGCTATTTCAAGAACAGAGCAAATGATCAACCTCTGTTTTCCTTTCCCCAATCTATCTGGGTTATTTGCCATGTAAGCCAAGGACTCCGTATCAAGCACGTCATGCCTGTCCGTAAATAGCACTTACAGTTTCATGTCAATCTCCATCACCACGTCGACATATATGACCATCGCTTGTCTATATATATAAATAGCGAGCTGCTGCCCTAGATGCCGTGCAGATCATACATGCGCCGCCGCCGCCGCCAAAAGTCTCTGTGTTTTCTTTCCGTGCCCTACAGTAGGCGACTCGACGTCTAGCGTCAGTCCAAGGCGGAGTCCTAATCGAGTCGGCGGAGGCGAAGCCTGATCCATGTACAGAAGCAATCGGGTTCCTGCTGCCGCACGGTGGGAGGAGGAGAAATCAACTTGCTGCTGTCGTGTTCCAGTCAGAGGAAAATTTGTCGCAGCTAGCTCTTCCGCGCGAATCGAGATTTCATTGGCTTGGTGCTATCCGTGAAGTGGTGAATTGTTGCTGCGCACTCAGATCGAGGAGAACCAAAGCTCACGTGAAATCAATTTTTGGTGAAAAAGATTTCCATCCTATTCTGCAACGTCTACACATGCATGCCTCATCTACGTATACTCAATCATGCGTCAATTATTTCTTTATTCAAAATTCTACCCGTTTCCTTCTAGATCAATGCAAAGTTATCTTCTTATATCAGTTCATCTTATGTCTTCAGAGCTCGGTCGATATCCATATTCCTCTCTATATGAAAAATCCCAGACTGAGGCCCCTTCCTTTCCCTACGAGGACAGCAGTAGCCTCTCCAGTGGCCAAGGAAGCTACGATCTGCAACAGCCCAAGCCCCTCCCCCTGCGCACGTTAGCAGCAGGCCATCACCATGCTCAGGCTCAGAACGTGAGGATGACACAAGGTACAAGACGATGTAATTACGAGTTTGCCACCTAGTCTTTAATCTCCGTTTCTTCGTTTTAAATCCGTTTCGAGTAGTTCTTGTCGCGTTAGTTTCGTAAAGTCGCGCTCTAAGCAGTAGCACTAACGTATCTTATGTCACCCAATTATGAATTTATTGATTTAAATATAATTTGATTAGTACTAATTTAATTGTTTTCTAATTAAAAGCAACGTAGAGTTGTAATTCCATTCTTTTTGTGTTGCGACCATGCCGATGTAAGCTATATGATAGCAATGACTTTAATCATGTTACATGCTTGTAAATTTTATAAATAGAATATTAAATGGATTAATATGCCTGCGACTAGTTTTCCAATTTAAAAGTCATATATATATATATATATATATATATATATATATATATATATATATATATATATATATATATATATATATATATATATATATATATATATATTATAAGTTTGCTTAGTTTAACAAGACGTCAGATACAGTTCTATTAGAGGTTCTCACATGTTCTTTTATTTTGAAAAGCTAAAGTTTATTTTGGTTAAATAATACATGCTAGTTTATAAATTAAAATATGATTAGTTTAACCATATTACATATAATAGACGTAGATGCTCTCAAATATTTATTTCTTTTGGAGAGTAAATTTAAAATGACTTTAATATGTTTTTCCATATATAGTTAAACATGTTGGTTTAATTTATATATACATGCAACTAGTTTTATAACTAAAAATCAATATATAGGTTTTATACTTCGGTATTTTATATATAAATATTAATATGATTAATTGTTATCACCAATGTACTTTTGAGTTATAAGTTATTTAGCTTAAGCCGCATGATATGTAGTTTGAGTGGGTGTTTCACATGTCCTTTTATTTTTCAAAGTTAGTGTTTAATTTGCTTAAATATATAACAAAATTGATAGGTAACATATGACTAGATTTAACTTGGCTTTTAAATTGAATTATGATTTGACTAATCTGAACTAATAACCACTCTCTGATTTTGTTTAACTAAAATTAATCAAGCTTGTAGTCATCTCTTTTCTTGTATAATTTAAAACTCCGTTAGTTGTTTCTTTTAAAGATAGTTCGGTTATCGGTGTTTCTTGCGTTCCTTTGACCGTAGCAACGAGCTCTCCCTTAGCACGTTGTTTTAAAGCTCTTGCTCTGCTGTTCTTAGTCTACTTTGTTTCCTTGTATGTTTGTTGGTGTCCTTTGATCCGCGAGTAGAACCAGAATTGTTTGTAAGCGCCGGTGATCAGAAGCTGAGTACCGAAGCTACAGAAGTTGCAGAATGGAAGATAGAGTGAGGCTTCTGAAGCAAGTTGCTTTGGGTGTAAAGCAAGACTAAGGCAAGTATAGCTTGGGTTTTCTTTCTGTGACCATGATCTTGGGCATTGTTTAATGAAATGTGATATAAACATAAATGATGAATGTTATCCTTTGGCAAAAGCTGGGATTTATAGTACAGCTGTGAGGGCTATATGGCTCTGGCTCTAGTTATTTGAGAAACCCTTTTCTAGCTGGTTAGAGGTCTGCGAGTTGGGTATAGGACAGCCTCTGTCCTGTTGAGCCTAGCTTTGGAAGCGGCCTTATACTTTATTTTTGGAAGGGGGTTCCTATATCTAATGACCCTGCGGCCCTGGCCGGTTAGACGAGCTCTTGGGTGGCTTTATATGGTTTCCGGTGTTTTGGACCTTCCAAACCCATACATTTTGAAATCATGACTCACAGTGAAAGTGTACAACCTCTGCAGAGTGTAAAACTATTATAATAGCCGTGCCCACGGATACGGGCGGCCCAGAAAACTGAGGGAATTGTTGTATATTCATTTAAATTGTTTATGTGCAATTCATTATTCAATTACACTTGATCATGTGGTTATGGAATACACTACCTTGTTGTTATATTTGCGGAGTTCGACATGGACTCACCCTTGCAATTTCCCCCACACCTCAGGCTGGATATCAGTTTGCTTGAGTCTGAAGGAGTTAGGCTTGTGATCAACCAGTCAGTTTGGATCCAGTGGAGTGAAGTCTGCACCCGGGGATCAGAGTTGTCTATCCATTGATTGCTTTCTAAGGTTATTTCTTTTGCTAAGTTCGCTATATATTAAGCATTACGATTTGATACTGCCCCTTCATTTGTAGCTATATGTGAGGTTTGATTACCAGGGCTCACATATGGTGTGCATCAGGTTTTGTCCTTAAAACTGGGTGTTACACTCGGCAAAGGCTTTGCCGAGTGCCCTGGGGACACTCGGCAAAGAAAAGCGACCGTCACGGCGCCGGTCCCGTTGACGGTCACTTTGCCGAGTGCCAACCTTGCAGTTACTCAGCAAAGATTTTTTATTTTTTTTTTAAAAAAAATTCTTTGCCGAGTGCCAACCCAGAAGGCACTCGGCAAAGAGCTTTTATTTTTTTTTGAAAAATTTCTTTGCCGAGTGCCAACCCTGCAGGCACTTGGGAAAGTGTTTTTATTTTTTTCAAAAAAAAATTCTTTGCCGAGTGCCAGCCATAGGGCACTCGGCAAATATTATTTATTTATTTTTTTCAAAATTTCTTTGCCGAGTGTCAACCCAGAAGGCACTCGGCAAATATGTTTTATTTTTTTTAAAAAAAATTCTTTGCCGAGAGCCCTATGGATGGCACTCGGCAAAGTTTTGAATTTTTTTTAAAAAAAATTCTTTGCCGAGTGCCCAATGGCCGGCACTCGGCAAAGTTTGAATTTTTTTTAAAAAAAATTCTTTGCCGAGTGTTATGGTCATAGCACTCGGCAAAGCTGGAAAATCTATTTTTGGTCGACCATTTTTCCAGCTTTGCCGAGTGTTGTGACCATTGCACTCGGCAAAGGGGTCCTTTGCCGAGTGCAACACTCGGCAAAGTGACCCAAAACGGCAAATTTTAAATTTTTTTTACATTCCATCATGACAAATAAATTCATACAAACATATATCACATATATATCTCATCCATCACATATATATCTCATCCATCCACATATATATCTCATCCATCACATATATATCGGCAAAGAGCTTTTATTTTTTTTGAAAAATTTCTTTGCCGAGTGCCAACCCGGAAGGCACTCGGCAAAGAGCTTTTATTTTTTTGAAATATTTCTTTGCCGAGTGCCAACCTTGCAGGCACTCGGCAAAGTGTTTTTATTTTTTTTAAAAAAAATCTTTGCCGAGTGCCGGCCATAGGGCATTCGGCAAATATTTTTTATTTATTTTTTCAAAATTTCTTTACCGAGTGTCAACCTGGAAGGCACTCAGCAAAGATGTTTTATTTTTTTTAAAAAAAAATTCTTTGCCGAGTGCCCTATGGATGGCACTCGGCAAAGTTTTAATTTTTTTTAAAAAAAAATCCTTTGTCGAGTGCCCTATGGCCGGCACTCGGCAAAGTTTGAATTTTTTTTAAAAAAAATTATTTGCCGAGTGTTATGGTCACAGCACTCGACAAAGCTGTAAAATCTGTTTTTTGGTCGACCATTTTTCTAGCTTTGCCGAGTGCTGTGACCATTGCATTCGGCAAAGGGGTCCTTTGGCGAGTGCAACACTCGGCAAAGTGATCCAAAATGGCAAATTTTAATTTTTTTTACATTTCATCATGACAAATAAATTCATACAACATATATCACATATATATATCTCATCCATCACATATATATCTCATCCATCCACATATATATCTCATCCATCACATATATATCTCATCCATCCACACATCCATTCACCCATATCACATCCATCACAATATATATCACATATATAATAATAAGTGCTCAAGTCCATCCAAATAAATCCACAAGTCCATCAAAGTCCACAAGTGCATCACAAGTATATCACAAGTCCATCACCAAGTGAACAACAAATGTAAAAAATACAACATGTACTCATCTTGGCCACTACGACTATGGTGAAGGCCCAGATGCATCATTCGGAGTTGCATGAGGTGGATTATTCCAACTACCGTCAGATGGAGACTGCACAAAGAAGAAAAGATTGCATGTGAGATAAGATTATTTTGATAGCTAATCTAGGACAATAGAGGCCATACAAGCAAAGCACAAGCGAAAATAAAAAACTTTTATACTCACAGAAGTAGCTGCAGCTGCAGAACGCGGAGGCGGAGGTGGAACCAATAGCCCAAGTGGCAGAGACAAGCCCATACGTTTCCCAAGCCCTTATAGGAAATCCGTAATGTCCATCAGCCTCTGTGTCTGGGCCTGCCGCTCGGCCCGCTCGGCCTCCAGCTAGGCCCCTAGCTCCTGACGTTCCTTCATTTCTTGTTCCAGCCGGGCCTGCAATATTTAACTCCAATGTTTCAGTAATGCAAAGCTAATTAAGGTGTGTAAAGATCAATGTATGACAAGTAAAACAGGAATAACCTCGAGTGCATCGACCCGATGTTGTGCATCGATCGTTCGTGTGCGAATGGCCAGGCTCTCGCTCGAGCTCCATGCTTGGATCTAGGAGAGAGAGGGAGTACCAACCCTGAAGGCACTCGGCAAAGAGCTTTTATTTTTTTAAAAAAATTCTTTGCTGAGTGCCAACCCAGAAGGCACTCGGCAAAGGGCTTTTATTTTTTTTGAAAAAAATTCTTTGCCGAGTTTTTTTTTAAAAAAATTATTTGCCGAGTGCCGGCCATAGGGCACTCGACAAATATTTTTTATTTATTTTTTCAAAATTTCTTTGCCGAGTGTCAACCCGGAAGGCACTCGGCAAAGAAGTTTTATTTTAAAAAAAATTCTTTGTCGAGTGCCCTATGGATGGCACTCGGCAAAGTTTTGAATTTTTTTTAAAAAAAATTCTTTGCCGAGTGCCCTATGGCCGGCACTTGGCAAAGTTTGAATTTTTAAAAAAAAAAATTCTTTGCCGAGTGTTATGGTCACAGCACTCGGCAAAGCTAGAAGATCTGTTTTCTGGTCGACCATTTTTCCAGCTTTGCCGAGTGCTATGACCATTGCACTCGGCAAAGGGGTCCTTTGCCGAGTGCAACACTCGGCAAAGTGACCAAAACGGTAAATTTTAATTTTTTTTTTACATTCCATCATGACAAATAAATTCATACAAACATATATCACATATATATCTCATCCATCACATATATATCGGCAAAGAGCTTTTATTTTTTTTGAAAAATTTCTTTGTCGAGTGCTAACCCGGAAGGCACTCGGCAAAGAGCTTTTATTTTTTTTGAAAAATTTCTTTGCCGAGTGCCAACCCTGCAGGCACTCGGCAAAGTGTTTTATTTTTTTTACCAAAAATCTTTGCCGAGTGCCAGCCATAGGGCACTCAGCAAATATTTTTTATTAATTTTTTCAAAATTTCTTTGCCGAGTGTCAACCCGGAAGGCACTCGGCAAAGATGTTTTATTTTTTTAAAAAAAAATCTTTGCCGAGTGCCCTATGGATGGCACTCGGCAAAGTTTTAATTTTTTTTGAAAAAAAATTATTTGCTGAGTGCCCTATGGCCGGCACTCGGCAAAGTTTGAATTTTTTTTAAAAAAAAATTCTTTACCGAGTGTTATGGTCACAGCACTCGGCAAAGCTGGAAAATCTGTTTTTTGGTCGAGCATTTTTCTAGCTTTGCCGAGTGCTGTGACCATTGCACTCGGCAAAGGGGTCCTTTGCCGAGTGCAACACTCGGCAAAGTGACCCAAAACGGCAAATTTTAATTTTTTTTACATTCCATCATGACAAATAAATTCATACAAACATATATCACATATATATATCTCATCCATCACATATATATCTCATCCATCCACACATCCATCCGCCCATATCACATCCATCACAATATATATCACATATATAATAATAAGTGCTCAAGTCCATCCAAATAAATCCACAAGTCCATCAAAGTCCACAAGTGCATCACAAGTATATCACAAGTCCATCACCAAGTGAACAACAAATATAAAAAATACAACATGCACTCATCTCGGCCACTGCGACTGTGGTGAAGGCCCAGATGCATCATTCGGAGGTGCATGAGGTGAATTATTCGAACCACCGTCAGATGAAGACTGCCCAAAGGAGAAAAGATTACATGTGAGACAATATTATTTTGATAGCTAATCTAGGACAATAGAGGCCATACAAGCAAAGCACAAGCGAAAGTAAAAAACTTTGATACTCACAGGAGTAGCTGCAGTTGTAGGACGCGGAGGCGAAGGTGGAACCAATAGCCCAGGTGGTAGAGACAAGCCCATACGTTGCCCAAGTCCTTGTAGGAAATCCATAATGTCCATCAGCCTCTGTGTCTGAGCCTGCCGCTCGGCCCACTCGGCCGCCAGCTAGGCCCCCAGCTCCTAACATTCCTTCATTTCTTGTTCCAGCTGGGCTTGCAATATTTCACTCCAATGTTTCAGTAATGCAAAGCTAATTAAGGTGTGTAAAGATCAATGTATGATGAGTAAAACAGGAATAACCTCGAGTGCGTCGACCTGGTGCTGTGCAGCGGTCGACCATGTGTGAATGGCCAGGCTCTCGCTCGAGCTCCGTGCTCGGATCTGGGAGAGAGAGGGAGTACAGGCCGTGTCGATGACGCCGTCACCAAGCTAGCCAGAACCGCCGATGCTTCTTGCCTTGCTCCGCCCTCATGACGGCCTCTCCATCGAAGTCCTGGGTGCTCGGATCATGGTCTGACCCATGGAGCTACCTCGCCACCTCAGTGTACTCACTGATGTGGGAGTGCATGCTCGGGTTCGTGTATGCCTCAGGTGGGTCCTCCAAGTTGAAGGAGACATCGGACGTCACCTTGCCCTTGTGGGCCATACACCATGCCTAGAAGTCTGAGCAAGCCTAGCCACTATGTGATGCCGTAATTAGAAATCAGGCAGAACTAAGCGTGATAATAGACAAATCAATTCGCGTACCCATGCTTGTTTGTATCCGGCGAGGTTACGGCTGCCTTGATGGTGTGCTGGACCTTGCATTAGCAAACAACGGTCCCTGGCATCCCTATGTATCTTGAGGTACTCTTCCGTGAACCACCTCTCCACCATCATCGCCCAGCACTCGGGATACGCTTGGCACCACCAGGGAATCATCTACACGTCATCAATTATTGGACATATAAGAAGATCAAATTAAACCAACTTAATCTCACAACGAATCAATATTGATGTTCTTCATTTACCTCAAGGTACTGCTACTAGGTCAGCTGCATCTCTCTTGTGTCTTTCTTGGTTTTCCTCTCTCCAAGCTTCGACCCATAGTAGGTTACGATGGCCTGGATGCGCACCTCGTGATGCATGTCGATGACGAGTTTTTTACAGGCTTTGGTAGTCACCTGCTCTGCCCTGGCCTCAAATCTCTCCTCGCATCTGTAATAAGTCTGCATACAAAAGCGATGTATCCATTCATTATTTCAAGAAAAGTCCAATGAATGTGATGTATTGAGCAATGTTGTGCGAGGGAGACTTACCCAAAACTCTGCCTTCACCCGCGCCACCTTGTTGGGGTACTCTGCATTGGAGGCGACGATGTAGTGGTCAAACGAGTAGGCCGGCTCCATCTTCGATGCGTACGTGACAATGCCAGGGAAGTGTTGCCTGCACAGAAGACTCAGGATATCGTTGACTAGCCGTGCGCTACCACCCGACACAACCACCCAGTTCCTGCACAAGTGATTAAGAAAAATTATTAGTTTTTTTTCATCATATCATATGAAGTAGTGGTGATAACATATACAGTTACTTACTTTTGTCCTTCGGGGTGAATCATTGGGGCGTTGGTGAGGAAGCGGAACCTGTGGGAGGCTCACGGGACCTCGCAAGTAGACACTCGAAGAGGAGTTGGAGGAAGCAGAACACGTGCCTGTCGCCTCCCCCCCTCCTCCTCCTCCTCCTCCTCTATCTGCCGAACCAGCTCCTTGTCTGACTCGTCCATGGGCGCCACCTCCTCCTACGGCTGGCGGTCCTCCTCACGTGTCCTGGGAGGAGACGGCCCCCTCCTATGGCTAGCGGTCCTCCTCCTCCTCCTGTCCGATCCCTCTGCCCCCTCCTGCGGCCGGCGTGGTCTTTGGTAAATCGAGTTCACGGACCTATGACGGTCGCCCGCCATCTTTGTTCAATCACCTGCAATAAAAAAGAAAAACAAGACGTAATTAGAAATAGGTGCAAAAATGAATAAAACATAATTACAAAAAACATAGTAATACATGTATTAGAAATATATTCAAAAATGAACAAAACATAATTACAAAAAAATATAGTATTACATGTATTAGAAATAATCTTCATGATTGAGATTAGCTAGATCATAGGTCTCGTCATCACTATCAACATTGTCCGACTCATCAACACTATCTGAAGGAGGAATGTTGTCTTCATTGTCATTGACTAAATGTAATTGCTCAAGCATTTGTATGTCCTTCAGATTTCGCACCTCATCTCCAGCGTCCTCAACATCATCCCTTTCATTGTCTACTTCCATTCCTATCTCTTCGGTTAAGTCTATGTCAAACCTCCCTTGTGGCCCCTCTTCTTGATAGAACTCTCCATCATATGTGTTTGGGTTGAAGTTGTAATCTTCATCATTTGGGACAGGTAGTTTACCGTGTGGCGATACCTTGTGCACAATAGACCAACCCTTAAGATGCTCAGCGTCTTTGCACGCGTATGACATATAATAAACCTAGATGGCCTGTTGAGCCACAATGTTGACATCTTTTCCTGGATAGATGGAATCCTGTTGAATCTTGACTAGCCCAAGCTTAGGGGTCCGTCTCGTTACACCAGGATGAAACCAGTGGCATTTGAATATGACAGGAGTAAGAGGTTTGGAACCGTAAAATGATAATTCATAGATTTCTTCAATTCTTCCATAATAGCCAAGTCCATCAGTGCCGGGCATAACAACTCCGATGTTTGTGGTTTGTCGATTAGGCTGACTCTACTCATAGCTTGCTGTGTGAAAACGATATCCATTCACATCATAACCGGTAAATGACTTGACCCTAACGGCACAGCCGTTTGCAGCCTATCTCAACTCATCACTTATAGGCGCATCAATTTGGGCTTTCTGTTTGAACCAACAAATGAAATCGGGGCTCCCTAGTCCCGCACCCCGTGAAAGAAGGGTATCATTTTCTTGCGGGGTAGGTTGCCTTGATCCATGCTAGGATTGACGAAGAAATTCCCTGTACTAACGAGAAATAAGGGGGTTGGACGAAAAAACAAGGACATACAGCGAAATGAAACAAGTTCGTTCAGAACTTACCCAATGAACGGTTGCACCTCGACAAGGTTGGTCAACACATATAGCATGATACTGCGCCACTCTTCATTTTTCAATTGCTTAGTGGTTGATGCACTTGAGCTTCCGAGTTGCCCTTGGAAAAGGCTAAGGTTTGATTCATTTCTGCCAGCATTGTAATGAGGGGGTGGATTATAAACGTTAGGAAGCTTCTCAGTGTAGTATTTCTCTATGAAGTTCGACACCTCCTCTAGAATGTATGCCTCTGCAATGGAAGCCTCAATTCTAGATTTATTTCTACATTTTTTGCGAAGAGTCTTCAGACATCTCTCGATTGGATAGCACCAACGGTTCTGCACGGGCCCCCATTCGTGCCTCATATGGGAGGTGCACAATCAAATGCTGCATCGACAAGAAGCAGGCAGGTGAAAAGATCTTCTCCAACTTACAGAGCAACACGGGTGCCGCTTTTTCCAAGTCATCAATGACGGTCCGAGAGAGCTCCTTGGCACAAAGCTGGTGGAATAAGTAGCTCAACTCTGCCAGCACTTGCTAGACATGCTCTGGGACATAGCCTCAAACCATCGTCGGAAGAAGTCGCTCAATCCATATGTGGTAGTCATGACTCTTCATCCTGTTGACTCATAGAGTGCCTAAGTTAACTCCCCTCTTTAGATTTGATGCATACCCAACTAGGAACATTAGCTTCTTGATCCATTCAAGTACTTCCCTCCTTTGGTCCTTTTTCAAGACGAAATCGGCCTTAGGCCTTCTCCAGGTCTTGCCACGACTAGGAGGTTGCATCTCTTGATTTGGTCTATCACACAATGTTGCCAGGTCTACTCTAGCCTTTGGGTTGTCCTTAGACTTTTCAGTGTCCATGAGCGTTGCCCAAAGTGCCTCGGCAACATTCTTTTCAGTGTGCATTACATCAATGTTATGTGGTAGAAGAAGGTCATCGAAATAGGGGAGCCTTGTCATGCCCGAAATATGAGTCCACATATGCTGCTCACCATATCCCACAAAACCACCTTCTTCATTGGGCACGAGACACCTATCTGAGCATGAACCTCGGCACCAGTCATCATTCGCGGTGTAGGGCTTGTCACTTTGACACCTTTTGTAAAGTTCTTGATGTCTTGTCTGAATGGATGGTCAAGAGGTAGGAATTGACGATGTCTGTCGAACGATGAATACTTGTCACCCTTCTGCAACCAAATAAACCTCACACCTTCCTTGCATATTGGGCATGGGAACTTCCCGTGAACACACCAGGTGCAGAATATCCCATACGCCAGGAAGTCATGCAGGGAGTAGTGGTACCAAATGTGCATTTTGAAGGTTGTCTTTGTAGCTCGATCGTATGTCCATACCCCTTCGTCTCAAGCATGGACCAATTCATCAAACACGGGCTCCATGAACACACCCATATTACTCTCTGGGTATCCAGGAATTATCAACGACAAGAATACGTTATGTCATTGAAAGGAGACACTGGGGGGGAGATTAAGGGGGATAATGAAGACAGGCCAACATGTGTATGGGGCAGCCATCATTCCATAAGGATTGAACCCATCTGTTGCCAACGTGACACGTACATTACGAGCCTCATCTACTTTGTCACGATGTTTGTCATTAAAACGAATCCAAGCTTCACCATCGGATGGATGTACCATCTTATCAGGATTGTACTGTTTGCCATTTTTGTGCCATGTCATCTGTTTCGTGGATTCCTTGGTCATGTATAGCCATTGGATCCTCAGTAGGAATGGAAGGTACCATAGGATTTTCATGGGGATCGTAAGTTGCCTCTTCTGGCCATCATCAGAGTCTACCTCCAGGTACCTGGAGGATTTATACATTGGACAGAACTTTGCATGCTCGTGTTCTTTCCTAAATAGGATGCACCATTTTGGACAAGCATGTATCTGCTCATACGGCATCTTAAGTGCTCGAAGGAGTTTCTGTGACTCGTACATGCTCTTTGGCAGAATGTGGCCCTCCGGAAGTAGGGTGCCAATCACGGCTAACATCTTATCGAAGCCAGGTCGACTCAAGTTTAACTCGAACTTCAACCCCATTAAGCGTCCAATGGCATCCAGTTGAGACACCATTGACCGATCATGAAGGGGTTTCTGTGTTGAGTCCATCATGTCGTAGAACGCCTGTGCGGTTGCCTCCATCTCCTCCTTCTCATGTCCCTCATCAAATTATCCTTGGTGAAAGTCATCTAACATGTCTGCTACCCCGGCATCAGCATCAAAAGCCTCCACCCATGGTCTCACCACCTCCTCTCTCATACGATGGGCTTCACCATGGTGGACCCACCAGGTGTAGTCCGGCGTAAATCCATTCTTCACAAGATGTTTACCCATTTCCACCTTGTTTACCCTTCTCTTGTTTCCACATTTGCTGCAGGGACATAAAACTAGGCAATGTCATTTAGCAGTGTTGCCAAATGCACTGTTCAAAAAAGCATCGGTCTTGTTCATCCATTCCGTGGTGTAATCACTCTGACTTCTCTAGCTCATGTACATCCACTGACGGTCATCCATCCTCTAACATATGTATCAGCGAGTAATGTAACCATCAATTGCATCTACATGGTGTTCCTACTGTCTAATAGGTGAGGATAGGTCCTAATCTATCCCACCCGTGGATGCGTAGATGAAGTTAGTTTCCATGCTCTACTCCTATCCGAGATAGAATTTCAGCAGCACCTCCCCGCTGTTCTCCAGATACACGTCCTGCCGAAGAAGAGTGCGTATCCGAAGAACAACAAGGAGGTGATGCCGAAACTCTATCTCGGACCAGAGCAGAACATGGGAACTAACCCATCTACGCATCCACGGGCTGTCCAAAAAGCGTGGACAATCCGAAATAGATACGGTCATAGATATGCAAAGATCTGCATACCTCCAACCATATCTCTTTCAAACGGGAGACGCCTAACTGGGTTACGTGATCTACGACCATGATACGAAAAGAGAGGTTATACCTAGGGTGGCGGCGGAGTCAGGCTAGCGGGGCCGTGGCGGGTTGGTGTAGTGGCGAGAACTCCGACTCAACTCCGACGGGCTCTTCTCTACAAAAATGGAACAAAATACTGTCATTTATAAAAAATTTTGGCAGAACCTCTCCTGCACAATGAGGTTTCCAAAACCTGCAAAAAACAACGGCACGATGGTCGACAAGCACATATGTCTCAAGAGAAGCCATGTAGTTTGGATATCAATCCATGCAGAAGAATATATCCAAGTAGTACCACTACTTGTACTACTACTTCTACTATTGCTACTACTACTACCATTGGTTCTACTACTACTACTACTACCACTATTGCTACAACTACTACCATTAGTTGTACTAATACTACTACCACTACTTCTATTACTACTACCACTAATTCTACTACTAATACTACCACTAGTTGTACTACTACTACCACTAGTACAACTAATACTACTACAACTACCACTACCTCGACAACAATAAGAGAGAAGGCATACCTGACGGGCGCCAGGGTAGGGGCGGGTGGCGTCAGGATCGGGCGGAGTCAGGGTCGCCGAAGTCGGGACGGCGTCGGGCACGGACGGCGTCAGGGCGGGCGGTCCACGGGACACAGCCGGGGGCAGGGCGTAGCCGGGAAAAGGGTGTAGCTGGGGTGCAGGGCGGCGCGGCCAGGGGAAGGGCCGGCTGGGGGCACGGCACGGCCGGCGGTAGGGGCGCGCGGGCAGCGGGCGACGCGGTCGGGGGAAGTGCTGGCCGGGGGCACGGCGGGCAGGCAGCGCGGGCGCTGGCGCGTGGGCAGCGGGTGGCCATGCGGTGAGGGCGCGGGCGCGCGGCCGGTGGCTGCGCGGAGGCGGGGGCGGCTACGCGTGGGCGCGGGGCTGGCTAGCTCTGACTGCCCGACCGGCCCAAAATGCCTAAGTCCCCGCGGCCCCCGCCCCCAACTTTGTCCTGGTTTGTAAGCATCGTACGTGACAACGTGCATGAAATCTTCTGAAATTTTTATCATAGCCTCCACATATGATATCACGACATCTCAACAAGTTTCATGATTTTCTTACTTCGTTTGCTTTTTATAAAATTTAAAAACACTTCACACGCAATTTCGCGGACATGTTTTGTGAACAAGATGCCTGAAATTTCGGGTCCGTTCCTGGATACGGCCTCTCACAACACTCACTAACATGACCATTAAATTCCATTATTCGTACCACGTGCAGTTCAAATTTCTATTTTTCGGAAAAATTTAAGTAAACGAAATAAAGTAACTAAATATACCAAAAAGCCAAAAAAATCCCCAAATTGTAACTAGGAGTTCCTGGTGCTTTAAAAGGGCTGCACAAAAAAATTGGAGGCCAAAAACAAAAAACAAAAATAACTTTGCTGAGTGTCGGGGCATAGCACTCGACAAAGAGTGTCTTTGCCGAGTGCCGGGCATAAGGCACTCGGCAAAGAGGGTTTTAAATTTTTTAAAAAAAATTTCCTCTTTGCCGAGTGCATCCACAGGAGCACTCGGCAAAGAAATTATAAAAAAAATTAAATCTTTGTCAAGTGTCGTGCCAGGGGCACTCGGCAAAGTATTTTTTTTAAAAAATATTAAATCTTTGCCGAGTGCCAGATCTGGGACAGTCGGCAAAGAATTTTTTTAAAAAAAATCAAATCTTTGCCGAGTGCCAAATCTGGGGCACTCGGCAAAGAATTTTTTTTTTTAAAAAAACAAATCTTTGCCGAGTGCCTAACAGCAGGCACTCGGCAAAGAAGGCCGTGACCGAACACCGTTTCGCGGGAAGCCTATGCCGAGTGTAGAGATTTTGCCGAGAGTCTGGCACTCGGCAAAGAAGTCCTTTGCCGAGTGCCCTTGTTTGCCGAGTGCAATTCTTTGTCGAGTGCAGCACTCGGCAAAGAAGGCCTTGCCGAGTGCCCGATTTTTTAAACTTGGCAAAGAATTTTGCACTCGACAAAGTCTCTATGTCCAGTAGTGTAGCTAGCTTGTTTTTTTCAACTGTGTTGGCTAGCTAGTTGCTAACAACTAGTTGACACTTGGCCAAAAGATTAGCCACCAATTAGCTCTACTGTTTGAATGCACTATAGCTAATTTTTTAGCTTGCTAGTAATTAGCTCGTGTATCAAAACATGCCCTGCAAAATGGTTAAGATATGTGTACTTATGCAAAAATTTCTTTGTAGGTTTTACCTCATTCTTGGAATAGACATTAGTGTGTATATTTTTAATGACAGGGACAGGGATTTGAATTGTAAATTGGTCTGTCATTGCAAAACATCAACAATTAATTAACGATTGGAAAGTCTCTGCAGACAACGGTTAACTAAAGCATTGCATATAAGAAAGTGAACCAAAAAAAACAATTCTCTGAGTGCCGTCCACATACCACTCCTCCCTTGTTAGTTTGATATACACACGTTACACATTACTACAGTCGTGATTTTAGGGGTGGCTGCTGAGCCAGTAGGGCGGTTGGGCCAGCCATCCCTATGAAAGTGTCTCTACAAATAGTGGATTTTCAGAGGCGGCTCCCCAAAAACAAGGTTTTTAGAGGCGGCTAAAAAAAGAGAACCGCCCCTACAAAACGATTGAAAATAATAAAAAAAAAATGGTGGCTAGCTGCGGTCGACCAGCCGGGCAACACCCGGCAGTCCAAAACCGCGCTGCTCACCGGGGACCACCGCCACGCCACCAGCCGCGGTCGACCAACTACTCCACACCCCGCCTTCCGAAACTGTGCTGCTCGGTAGCACCGACGCCGCGTGGCTGGCCACCCACCGTGGTAGCGTCAGGTCACCGCACTTGTTGCCGTGCGGCCAGGTCTGCAGCGGAGCCGCCGCCCGCTACTGCCGGCCTGGACCTCGTCGGGGTCACTGCCGCCGCGCCGACGTCGGGGTGCCGCCAGCGCCAACGCTAGCCTCACCCGCGTCGGTGCCACCACCGACGAGATCCAGGAGGTCGCGCTGGGCCCTGCTTGTGCCGCCCCAGAGGCCTCCCCGGGTACGTTGTGCGAGCCACCACGCGCTCGCCGGATCTTGGGCTGTCGTGGTCCGCGGCGGTTCCGCCGCCACCGAGGAGATCGCGCGTAGGGTCTACCAGTGCCGCCGTAGTGGCCTGCCGGGGAGAATCAGCCATGCGGGTAGCACGGGTAAGCGGCCGCACCAGGAGCCTACCGCGTTGCTGGAGATGACGACACCCACGGCGATGGAGAGCACCGACAGCCGGCCGCGTTGCCTCTATGCTGCTGTGTTTCATGTTTGGGGTGGAAATGTGTGAGTGGATGAAGAGGAGGAGAGATGGCGTGTGGGTGGGACAAAACTTTTGAGTAGTTAGTGCATGCGCCACGTGGCCCCTCCATGCCTTTGTTTTGAAACCGACAAGCCTGCCACCTTTGCTTTTGACTGTCAATCGCCCTTTTCGCTTGGGCTTTTTTTTGACTGATAAGTCATGGCTGAAAGTACTGTTGGCTGATTTGGTGTGAGAGAAAAATATTGTTCGTTGGCTGAAAAAGTACGACTTATAAGTCAAACAAGCCCAAACGAATAGGGTGAATACTTTGAACCTCGAGCGCGCGTCCTCCACCACGTATTCAAGTCACGGGCGCCGGCTGATATTTTGTCTAGGAAACTACACCCAAAACTTTATAGGAGCGGCCCATTTGTAGGGGTGGCTTGTCCCATGGATTCTAGACATGCACATTGTAGTGACGGCCGATGATTGGGCCGCCCCTATAAAAGTTTTGAGTAGTTAGTGCACGCGGCTCCTCCATGCCTTTGTTTTGAAACCGACAAGGCCTGCCTCCTTTGCTTTTGACTGCCAATACTTTGAACCTCGAGCGCGCATCCTCCACCACGTATTCAAGTCACGGGCGCGGGCTGATATTTTGTCTAGCAAACTACCCAAAACTTTATAGGAGCAGCCCATTCGTAGGTGCGGCTTGTCCCATGGGTAGGCACGCATATTGTAGGAGCGGTTGATGATTAGGCCGTCCCTACAAAAGAAAATATGCCGTTGCTATAAAAATCGTTTGTGTAGTATAGGGATATGTGACGAGAACTTAAGAAATAAAGCCAAATGCATGCAGCGTTGACTTAATAAGCCGGCCATCAGTTGATCTGCTAGTGTCAATGCATCTCAAAATAAGGGTACTTATGTCGGCAAAAAGATGACCACTCTACATAGACAAAGAACTCTATAATATAAGGGGTGTTTGGATCAGGTAATTAATGTTTAGGAAGTGTCACATGAGATGTTTGGATACTAATAAAAAAAATTACAGAATCTGTCAGTAATCCACGAGACGAATTTATTAAGCATAATTAATCCATCATTAGCACATGTTTACTGTAGCACCATATTGTCAAATTATGGACTAATTAGGCTTAAAAATTCATCTCGTAAAACAGTCTCAATCTATACATTTAGTTTCATAATTAGTTTATATTTAATATTTCATGTATGTGTCAAACATCCGATAGGACAGCGACTAAAGTTTAGGAGGAGGAACCTAACACCCTAAGTATAACATGGTAGGGCGATCGCTAGCTCCGCCGTCAGTATCTTTGGGTGCATTCATCTTTGCAACAAACTCACTTGTCTCCTTGTGGGATGCATGACCAGTGGCCTTCTAGAATGATAGTAGTAGGTATAGGTAACTCCGATCATCAATCATTATTGGCTAAATCAGGAGTTACATATCAATAATACTCGTCTTATTGACTAATTTAGTACTAGGGTACAACGGTACAAGTACAAGTAGTGTACTTACGTATGGGTGTAGATAGCAAATATCTGCTCGGCTTACGGCACTCCAAATGCATAGTTTCCATAGGTATTTTCTATAGCAAAAAAAAAAGTGCAACTTAGGCAAAGTCTCAGTGGATAGTTTCATTGCGTTGTTTCCAAGACTGTCATGTCATATAGAATGAAATAAAACTTGAATGAAACACCCACTCTCAATGCAAAGTTTCATTCTATGGTTTCATACACATTTTATTCTATGACTTATAGAGAGTTGGTAATCGTGCTAAGAGAGTTTCATCCCCATGAAAGTCAATTCTTCTCTCTCTTCATTAAAACATTGCCATGTCATCACAAATGCATATGTGGCGGGCTATTAAACGCAGATGAAACTCTCACTGAGACTGGCCTTACACTCTCCGTGTCAAAGTATGATCATGGAGACTGCACCAAGTCAAACTCCATCTTCTAAGTTGAGAGATTGTAGATGTTTTAATGGTTGCTTCCTCATTCAAATCAGTAGCACCATACTCTTTGTTAGAAGATGAATCATTGGCATCAGGAGAGGTTGTTGTCCACCATCCAAAGATAGGCGATGAACCGGTTGAGGGAGCGTTGGTGCTAGGAACATTGGTATTCTGAGCAGCTGTCCAGTGACATGAGCAGTAGGAACATTGGCATCTTGATCGCGAGTTACAACAACAGGAGTCACGGCTTCACTGGTTCTAGGCACACGAATGCCTCGCCAAGAACTTGTTTTCATTAACCGATTCATTCTATGAGATTTGCGGATGGGTTTTGGCTCACCATGGATTGGGGCGGACCTCGATCGGAAATAACAAGATCTAGGAGGCAAAGGGAGGGAAGACTGATGAGAGCGCGCGTAGGGATAGGGCGTACAAAGTTAGTGGCGGGGAGGCCAAGAAATCAGGCTCACACAATACTCCCCTACGTGGGCGAGCACGGGGGAATGTTTTCTCAAGAAGCAATGGTTTTGCCTTCAATAAATAATCTGCCACATTATTAAATTTTCTCTTCAATAAATAATTTGCCACATCAGTAAATTGTTTTTCTAAGAGTGCAATTAATATCTATAAGAACTTTTTTCTAGAACGTGCTTAGCGCGTGTTTCATTAAGAAGAAGTTTAGAAGCTTACACGTCCTATATCACGTCACAGTGAGATGCCATTAGTGATGGGGTTGAACACAAACAAAAGGCACCGCAGGGCGGTGGAACGCACACTGGTTTGATTAACTAAGAAACTAATTGTGCGACCAAAGAGCTGGGTCAGCACTGCCCGCTAGGCATGCTCAATCTGACAGGGGCAGCCCTCCGCCCATGCGTGTTCCAGCCATCGGGAACAACTCACGATGTGCAGATTGGGCTATCACGACGACCTTCTGTGTGGCACCCCACGGCGACGGTCGAACGAAAGCGATAGTGGGGGACCTCGCCTGCCCCCTAGTAGTCGCCGCCTGAGAATAATCCTAGGCCCGGTGACCTTCACACCTGCAGTTCAGACATCGCGACAGAAAAGTGCAGGCCGCCTTGACGTGGTCGCTTGCCAGGCAATTGAAGCATTGGCCGATGAGATTCGAAGGGACTGGCCTTGCTGGCCGTGGCGACACCCAACGGCGCCCGCGATGGCGGCTGTGCACTTGGCGGAAGCCCTCAGCATCTGGCTCCACAGACATCCTCGTGGAATGGACGTTGAGAGAGGCCAGGCGCCTCTCTGGTAGCGGCTCAATGCCTTGCGCAACGTCCATGGTCGCACTAGATCAGCGGGGGCAACGACGCCTGCACCTGCACCTTGCGGTGCCCCAGATCCACATCGGGGTTGGAAAAGCGGCGCCGGGGGGGTTTGAGGACTCGCATTCCGAGCCTCAGGTGGGCTGGCACACGTTGTGCCGCAACGCTCGTGACCTGGTAAGCCCCACCCGCATTCCCCTCCTAGGGGCAGGAGGACTGCGGAGAGCGCGCTGCAGCTTCCTATGACGAGGCCGCATGGAGCGCCTAGCCACGCAAGGCCCATCCCCGAGAGCGTTAGCCTAGGACGGCACCGGTTCCCTGACTGGAGAAGGTCCCCGCAGCGACAGCTTGCGGACTGCGTCGAGGTATGGAGTTGGTGAGGCCATCGGTGGAGGCTCGTCATAGGAGTTGTCACAAAAGCCATCATCCGCCCACCGGCGGAACTTGGGGTGGCCCTCCGAGGCACCGCTGGGGTAGAAGGATGCGGCGTCGGGAGAGAGGGGCGAGCGAGGGCTGGGACTTTGCTGTTGCGCCACCAAGACTGCCCTCGGCGGGCTGGCACGTTGGCGGCGGAGGGCGCCCGTCCCAGCTAGGGAGGAGGCCCCATGGCCGCTACAGTCGGTGCTGAAGGAGGCCACCGTTCCCAAAGTGGCATCTGCGCCTAGAACGGCTTCCCGAGTAGTGCTGGGTTGGGGTCTTCAAACTCACGGGGTGCTGGGTGAGGAAGGGAGAGATGGACCCATCAAAGTATAGATCGGTCGGAGGTAGTTGCGGATCTGAGGTTTGTTGCTACAGGGTGGCTGGGAGTGTTGCGGATTTGGGAGGATTCATTGTGGGGGCGCGGTGGGGAAGACGGTGTGAAGGAGCGGGTCGGGGGGCTTCGGCTCCTCCATCAGCTAATCATAATATCTATAAGAACTATTATGATTTTTGCATTGGGAGTTTCATAAGAGCAACTCCAACAGAGTTGGTAAAAATAGATGGCTAAACTCATGATTTAGCCAACCTCTAAAATAGAAACCCAGCAAAAAAACAGAAAACTCCAACAGCTTTTCCATTTGGGTGAGGCGAATGGCTAGCGGCACATGCAAATTATATCTAGCATGCGAGAACTCCAGGACATATGACTTACTATTTTAAAAAGCGAGATACAATAGCTGTTGGACTCTCTCTTTTTTTTTCTCAAAATACTCAAATATAGATAACACAACATGGATAGCTCTTGTGTTAGAGTTGCTCTAACAAGCTATTATGAACATAATATTTTGATTTTATAGCCAAGAAATGAAATCAAAGTCTTTTTTTTGTGAAACTAAATGGAATCAAAGTCGGAACAATGTGGAAGGTGCAACATCGTGTAGAAATGATTTGGTTAGAAAACAGAATTTGGCTGTCCACGTATAATAAATAAAATAAATGAATGTATATAGCCATGTGGGCTGTGGTATTCCGGATCGGGCCCAAAACATGGTCCACATGATGAACAAAAGCAATATATGCGGTCCATTGGACTGTACCGTATGGTGGGCCAGCCCACGTGGTAATACGAACCCCACGCTCGTCTACGGCCCAAACGCACTGCGAGAAATGGCCCGGAACTTTTATTTAGATTCTGAAAATCTACTGTATTCCGTAATCAGGGCGGATCCAACGGTGGAGTGGGGGAGGGGGGGGGGGCTCGGGCCCCAGCCCTCCTACCCATACCGGAGTAGTGGAATCTTTCTGGAGCCCCTATCAATTTTTAGTCAAAGTTCTATAGTGTAGGTGGAGCTGAGACTTAAGATCAAGCAGCAGTCGGAGGTATGTGTTGTTCAACCCCCTAAAATTTTTTCTGAATCCGCCGATGTCCGTAATTTATGTCGCTTCATGTTGTGGACCATTGTTTGTCATAATCCGGAAAAGATGAAAAACAATAATTTATGTCGCTGGTCTCATGAAACTAATGAAGATATTGATGCGTGCGTTCTGGTGAAAGATCTTTCATTTTGAGCAGCTGAACTACGAATGCTGAAAAGTTTACAGTACGACCTGACACAATCATGTTTTCAACCCGACCCAAAACAAAACGTCACAGAGTAATAATGAAGTGGTTGGCACGTTTCTGTCGGTTCCATGTTTCCAGCGGATAAATTGGCCAAGCTGAATTATTATTATTGACGACCGAGCAAACAAACCCGTCTCCATCAGTTCCGTACGTCGTCCATCAGGCGCTAATGGTACGGCCTCCATCGATGCAGATGACCTGCCCGGTGACGTAGGACGCCGCCGGCAAGCAGAGGAACGACACCAGGGACGCCACCTCCGTCGGCTCGCCAGTCCGCCGCATCGGGATGCGTGACAACTCTTGTTGTGCCACCGCTGCCGGTAGCTGTATGTGTTGATATGTTAGGTCGTACTTGTTATAATTCTAAAATATTTTCTCTATTCACAAAAGAATGTAGTTATAGCTCAAGTTTGATAAGTTTATAAAAAAATGGTATTAACATTTATGTGCCCTTATCATAGTGTATGATGAGTAATTGTTATGCACATTCAGTCTTTGTAGTTAAGCTGTTATTGCTTATGACTAACCAACCAGAAGCAAGCTCGCGGTGTTGCAAACATGTCTTTTGGCTTACGATGTGCTGGTGTTAAGCGTGTCATGGCGATCCATGGCGAAGGCGAGGTGAAGCTGAGGGATTCACGCCGATGCACCACAGTCAGTGAAGGATATGAACACAGAAAGCTTGGACCAATGTACCGAAGGTTGAAGGATAGACAATGGGTAGCAACTTCGCAAGCACATGGGCATGACAACAAGAGCAAGTAGGTCCAAATTCCTTGGTTCATTGGGAATTTGTCTTTGGCCTCCTTTGGTTCATTGGGAATTTGTTTTTTGCTCCATTCATCCCGTCTCTAGCTCCCCTATTTTGTCCTTTCATTTCGAAAGGACGTGTTACGTATGTACTATCATTTTTCCAAAAGAAAAAAAAAGAAAACTGTCACGTACCTTTGGTGACGCTGTAGAGCGTTTCCTGCGGAAGGCCAGGAAGCTTGTGATGGAGGATATGTGGACAACGCTTCCCCCGCCAGCGACGGAGGCGTTCCGGAGGAGCAGGTGAGCGAGCTGGCTGAGATGGAAGCACGACTCCAGGTTGGTCGCCATGATCCGAGAGTAGTCCTCCGCCGTGTACTCCCCCGGCGGCTTGATGATCAGCATCGCCGCATTGTTAACCTGTACGGGCACTTACTTCACCGTCAAGCTGCGGTTGATCGATGGGATTCCCGGAGCCGGAGGAGACACATGGTTTCACCTTCAGCTTACCAGGATATCGAGCTTGCCGTCGAAGGTCGCTTTCACTGTCTCCATGAGCCTCTCCCGGTTGGCGCGCACGGCCACGTCGCAGACGGACACGGTGACGTTGAACCCCTTCTCGGCCCACCCTTGGTGGCACTCCTCCAGGTCCATCGTGCTGCGGGCGCACGTGTGCACCCGGTGCGCCGAACCCGGCCAGCTCCGCCACGATCGCATGCCCGATCCCCTTGCTGCCACCGGTGACCAGCGCTGTCGCGCCGGCCAGGCTCCACCTCTCGCCGCCGGTCGCCGCTGCCATCCTCCGTTTTTGTGTATGTTGTGTGTTCAACTTCAACAAGTAGTAGTAGTACAATGTTGCGATGCGAGTGACAAATATAGTACTAATAACTTGAGCCTATTTTGTCATTGCAGTGACAAATAATCTGAGCCGGACTAACCACAACGTCCTGATTCTACCCCGCTGAGTATAAGTATGAAGTTTTATTTTCTATGCTGAAACTTAGAGAAACCTAGTGAAATCTAGAGAAATCTAGTGGTGGGGTGGTGGTCATGGTGGTGGTGGTGGTGTGGTGGTGGTGGTGGTGGTGGTCACGGTGTTGTGCTGCTCATGGTGGTGGTGGTGGTGGTCATGATGGTGATGTGGTGATGGTGGTGTGGTGGTGGTGGTGGTGAAGTGTTGGTGGTGAAGTGTTGGTGATGGCGGTGATGTGGTGGTGGTGGTGGTAGTGGCGGATATTTATCTTGCATATTTATCTATTCTCTTGTCGCTCACGTGCGATCTCTTCTATTTTGTGCAGCATCAATTGGGGGCGGCGTCGAACCACCTCGGAGGGTCGCCGGGATCGCACTTTGGGCCATCCCAACCCGGACCGTCGACGTGAGCTTCAAATGGCAGCCGTTGTGATATAATGTACTTGTGAACTTTGTGAACTATGCTTGTGTGTTTGGATTTTGGACTTGGGAGTCGAGATTGTGATACTTGTATGCTATGTTTGTGTTTGTGGTGGATTATGATATACATTTGTATATATTTGTGTGATATATAGTTGTGTTATATATATATATGATGTATATCTTGTTTGCAACGATGGAAGACTAAAAACCAAAAAAAATTGAATTTTTTCACTTCTTTGCCGAGTGTCATGACCATGACACTCGGCAAAGCTGGGAATCTGGGACACTAAGCTTCCCAGCTTTGCCGAGTGCCTACCTACAGCACCCGGCAAAGAAAATCCAAAAAAAAGAAAACAAGCTTTACCGAGTGCCAGATTCAGGCACTCGGCAAAGCATTTTTTTAAAAAATAAAAAACACATTTCTTTGCCGAGTGCCGACGCGTGGCACTCGACAAAGGGGCTGTCACTGTGACCTGGCCATCACGGCGGCTTTTCTTTGCCGAGTGCCGTTGTGGCACTCGGGAAATCCTTTGCCGAGTGCCCGACATGCGGCACTCGGCAAAGAAGCCTTTACCGTGAAGGGATATGCCGACAACTCTTTGTCGAGTGCAGCACTCGGCAAAGGCTTTGCCGAGTGCAAAGCCTTCTTTGTCGAGTGTAATTGCACTCGGCAAAGCACGCGTCTGCTGTAGTGGAGGTGATCTTTTGTGTTCGTCATCAACTTAAGAATAAGTGGACCACAATAAGTCGACAATATGTGGACCACAATAAGCGTGTTTAGGGGGTGTTTGGTTTTCTTGACTAAATTTTAGTCCATGTCACATCGGACGTTCGGATGCTATTTAGGAGAACTAAATATGAGTTAATTATAAAACTAATTACACAGATGGAGACTAATTTACGAGACGAATTTATTAAGGCTAATTAATCCGCCATTAGCACATATTTACTGTAGCACAACATTGTCAAATCATGGACTAATTAGGCTTAAAAAATTCGTCTCGCAAATTAGCCACAATCTGTGCAATTAGTTATTTTTTCGTCTATATTTAATACTTCATACATATGTCAAACATCCGATGGGACAGGGACTAAAATTTTTCTGTAGGAACCAAACACCCCCTTAGTCCACTTATTGCTAATATCAGTTGACAAGCAAGTGTGTTCAAATTTATATAGATTTATTCCAAATTTTAATAGTGTTATTTCTTTTTGTCATATAGATGTTAGACTTTGACATCAAGACATCTATGATGACTTTGTTAATTTTGAAATCTAATGACATATAGTTTTTGGAAGGTGTTGCTAGAGGTACGTTGTGTACATGCACTCAAAGGAATGAGTATGCGTACTTGGATATAATTGTCAGTCTCGGAGGCATGGCCTACAGGCCTCGGATGACTGCGTTCTTTGCGCGCAATGTCCGAAAATGTTGGAACACATCCTGCTGGGGTGTCTTTAGAAGGGAAGTCTGGTTCCAGGTACTTCGAAAGCTTCACTTGGATGGGATCATCGTCGTTCGTCAGGAAAACTTCTTTGTCTGGTGGTTGCGGGCTAGGAAACTGTTACCAAAGGCGATCCAAAAGGGCTTCGACTCCCTGACGGTCCTTATTTGGTTGGGCGCTTTGGAAGGAACGTAATGCTAGAACCATGGGAGGACCATCGTCTAATTCAACAATGGTACTATTGCTCATCGTCGGAGAAGCAAGGGAGTGGGCGGCCGCGGGATACTCCAGAATAAGGTCGCTGCTGGTGTTGCTTTAAGCAATGTCGCAACAGGTGCTCATTGGGTCACAAATCCTTCTTGTCCTTCTTGTAATGTAAACCATTTGGTATTGCGCTGAGTACAGGTTGGGTAATCTTGGGATTACCATCATGTATTTGTAATCGTTTACAACCCTTCTTCTTCTTAATGAAAAACGTGCCTTGGCAGGGTCGTGAAAAAAATGTCAGTCTCCATGGACATCGAGGTAAATGGTGACTTCATCATTTTCGAGATGTGTCGGCTCTATTTTTTGAAGATGCTCTTGTGGTGGAGGGGGGCATGGTGTGTATTTGTCCTTGTATATAAGGCCTTGTTTGGATACTATGATCTTAAGTTTAGTTGGTTAAAGTTAATGAGCTAAAACTTTAGACCACTTTAGTTACTTATATGGTCTAAAGTTTTTGAGAGATTAGCTAAACTTTGGACAACACTTTGGATCTCTTGTTTGGAGCCACAAGAGCTAAATGTGGTCTAAAGTTTGTGACTGAACTTTAGACCATGAGATCCGAATAGGACTTAAGTATGAGTGTTTGTACTGTCTAATTTGCTAGAAAAAAGAATCATAAAAATTGAGATAGAAGTAGAAGCCCTAAGATAAATTTCGAAATTTCCCACATGTATTGTCCCAAAGTTTGAAATAGACAAAACCAAAAAAATTTGAAAACCTAAGAGCATCTTCAAGAGCCTTTTTTAAACTCATTCTCTAAATCAACAATTGGATAGCCATTTCAATGAAAATCGATGTATATTTTTTTTTCACTCTCCAACTGTTTCTCTGTATCTTGTTCGTACTCTAAAGAGATAGCCTCACTCTTCATCTTTGAATTGCAAGAAATACTGAATATAGGATGACTATATTTGAAGACATAATTAAAGAAACTGTTGAAGATTACTTTTTTTAAGCAGAATGAAGATTATTTTATTACCAACAAATCTTTTTTTTAGTGGATATTTCCAACATATCTTCTCGTAGCAATTTGAAAAGGTATTACAAGGCTCTTAAAGTTGCTCCAAATCCCTAAGCCCCTGAGGCCCTGAGGCGGAAGAATTAAGCCCCTAAGGCGGAAGAATGACAGAAAACGGAGCCGAATAACGGCCCATATGGTTAGCGGAGGCCCAACGCTCGTGTACGGCCCAAAACCACAGCCTATTTCCAGCGTGCGTTGGCATAGGATCTGGCTCGCTGTCTCTGTTCAAGTCGGGCTCCTTCAGACTCGCGACGATATATGTTCAACTGTTCATGAACCCAAAGATTTTGACGATGCGTTTGTGGTGAAAGGTCTTTGTAGCTGTTGAAGGAATAACTCAACTCTGTATATATACTGACAAATCTTACAACGCAAATGTGACACGGTCATGTTTTGTATCCCAATTCCCAAACAAATTAAACGCCTGCCAAAAAGCAGTTGGCCCCACATTGATAGAATCTTCTCTGGCCGGCGGCCGGCGGATCAGGCACTGATGGTCCGGCCGCCGTCGATGCAGATGACCTGCTCGGTGATGTACCGGCATGCAGAGGAACGACACCAGGGACGCCACCTCCGCCGGCTCGCCGGCACGCCGCATTGGGATCCGTGACAGCTCCTGCTCCGGTGCCCCCTCCGGTACCAGCTCTAGCCTGGAGTTTGGCTCTAGAGCCATGCCAAACAACCCCTTAGTTAGCAACAACTTCAAAGGGTGGCATCGCGAATAACCCAAAGATTTTGACAACGCGTTTGTGGTGAAAAGTCTTTGTAGCTGTTGAAGGAATATCTCAACTCTGTATATTTGCTCAGACCGTTCACTAGTTTGTTTCTGAGCTAATAAGTCTGGCTGATGCTGATTTATTGTGAGAAAAAAATACTGTATCATGACTGATAAGCTCTAACTAAAATCAATAAACGAACAGGCTGACTGACAAATCTTACAACGCAAATTTGACACGGTCATGTTTTGTATCCCAATTCCCAAACAAATTAAACGCCTGCCAGAAAGCAGTTGGCCCCACATTGATAGAATCTTCTCTTGCCGGCGGCCGGCGGCCATGGATCAGGCACTGATGGTCCGGCCACCGTCGATCCAGATGACCTGCCTGGTGACGTAGGACGCCGCCGGCATGCAGAGGAACGACACCAGGGACGCCACCTCCGCCGGCTCGCCGGCACGCCGCATTGGGATCCGTGACAGCTCCTGCTCCAGTGCCCCCTCCGGTACCTGCATGTACATGTGTTGTTATTATATATTGCATTTCGTACAAAATAATATATTTACTTGTAATACTTTCACAGATTTTACTTGTCCACAGATGTAATGCTGTCACAAATCAAAACTAGCAACGAGGTATTGTATTTTTGCTATGAGTAAAAACTAGCAACGGAACTTGATACATGTTGGAATCGTATAAATTATTCTAAATCGTATGAGTACAGATCATGATTCGGTGTCACATATGGAGCACATAGGGCGTAAGGGAAGGTAGGGTTGTTAAATTGGATTTGGATTAGGTTTATTGACATGTGGAGGATGGACTCGAGTGCCGAGGTGAGTTTCTAGAAGCGTCCAAAAAACAAAATCTCTCTCTAATATTAGGTAGGTATAGATATATAAGAATAGATAGACTGGATGACAAACTATTTAAGGTTTATGTGTGTTATTTATTATAGAAAAATAAAGAGTTCAAAGATCTAAAATACTATATTTATTATTAAAATTTCTATTTATCTATACCTAATATTAATGAGTGCCAGCTCCAATTGATGGAGAAAATCGAACGGGGACATTTTTTAGAGCTGATGGCTGAAACCGAGCCACTTTAGGATTATGTTGGACATAAAATAATTAGTGGCAGAAATTTTGGCTTTTTAACATTACTAGCAAAAATAATCATGTGTTGCAACAGAACCTGATATATCTTGGAATCATACATTATACTATTGTTGGACGCAGTTGTTCTAACTCTTATAAGCACAAATCATAAGTTGAGATCACATATATAAGAAACATATAGGACGTAATGGCTGGTTTGGTTGTCATATCCAATTTTGATTAGGTTTCTTGACATGTGGATGTGGAGCATGAACTCAAGTCCTAAGGTGAGTCCAAAGATCTATAATACTTTTTGCACAAAAAAGATCTATTTTTTTTTTCTATTTTATAAGAGAAAACAGGAGTTAAAGGGGAAAAAGGAAAAAGGTAACAGAACCAAGTAAAAACAGGAGATAAAAAAGAGAAAAACAAAAGGTCACAGAACCATAGGTATATAGATATAGATCGGATTGGATGATAAATTATTTAAGATTTCATTCATGAATTATTTATTTTATATTATTATAAGAAAAAGGGAGACACAAAGAAAGAAAAGCAAAAACTCATGACACTATAGGTATATAAATATAGATTAGATTGGATGATAAATTATTTAAGATTTCAATTATGGATTATTTCTTAGATTTGATATGGATAAAAAGTTTAAAGACTCATTTGTATTATATTTTGTTATTACCATTTTTGTTTATAATATAAGAGGTATAAAAAGAGAACAAAACAGTCACGTAGAGAACTGAACGCGAGGAAGGTGAAACGGAAAAAACGAAAAAGGGCACGCGGACGGGAATGTTTCTATCTACGGAAAAACGGTTGCATCCGACCCAAAATTCTAAACGTGTCTATCGCATAGAAGAAATAAACGAAAAAAAAAAACAAGTGGAAAGGGACACGCGGACGGAAACGTTTCTATCTTTGGAAAAAAGGACGATTCCATCTGATGGAGAATTTTGAACTTTTCTATTGCGTAGAAGAACGGACGCACAACTTTTCCATCGCGTAGAAGGACGAGACACTTCAGAATTACTAGCAAAAATGTCCGTACGTTGCAACGGGAGCACGAGACACATAATTAATTGAATGGTGTCAAATTTGGAGATGGCTTAATTTATCCTGTACAATATTACTTACTTTAACCGTGCTTAAACAAATCTTTAAATAAAATAGGAAATTATAAATAGTCAATTATAAGCACTGAAAATAAATTAAACTGAGACTTAATTGTTTGCATATTTTGACCCGAATCTTGTTAACAGAGAGGCCATTTATGGCCTTTCGGTGTGCTGAACGACCGCAGGGGCCATAATTAAGCATGGTTATCTGGGCCTGGGCCGTGCACCCGCACTGGGCCACGTAGGCCCGCCGGCCTGCTAAGGCTTGGCTCAATCTGAGCCATCTAATCCCATCCGACGGCCGAGGACAAGCCTGTGCGGAACAAAACCTTCGGCTCCCCCCAAATCCTAGCTCATTTCTTTCCTTCTCCCTTCGTGTTTCTCAGACCAGTCGCCCGAGAGAGGAGCACCGGTGCGGGTGGTTGCCGCCGGCTTCGGGACGCGTGGGGCCGAACTGAGGGGAGGCGCCGGCGGGAGAACGCACGGCGGGCTGAGACGCGCCGCCGCCAGGCCGCTCGCCGGAGCTCGCGTGCAGCGGAGGCCGCGCGTGGCCCCGTCAAGCCGCCCTACAGTGATGCTTAGGCCTCCCGGCGGTCGGAGCGGCGAGGCCAGGCACTCCGACGGCCACGTGGCCCGTGTCCCTGGTGGCCGCACGGGCGGCTTCGTCGAGCCGCCCTGCAGTGGCGCTCAGGCGTCCCGGCGGCCGCGTGCCCCGCGTCCCTAGTGGCCGCACGCCCCCATGGATCCATGCCAGCTCGCGTGCAGCGGTGGCCGCGCGCGGCTCCTTCGAGCCGCCTGCTGTGGCAATCAGGCATCGCGGCGGTTGCGAGCGGGGAGCCTAGGCGCCCCTGCGGCCCCGTGGCCCACGTCCCTGGTGGCCGCAGGGGCGGCGAGCCGCCCTGCTGTGGCGCTCAAGCGTCCCGGCGGTCGCAAGCAGCCAGGTCCGTGGATCGACGGCCGGTTAGCCGGATCAAAGTCTCCTTGCGGCCACGCATCCTTTATTTTCCGAGGCAAAGTTTGTCGCGGCTGGAGTCGAAACGTCGTGTGATCTGGCTCGTAGGGGATTTTTCTTATATATATTGTACTGTTATCTATGATCTCCTTATTATCAGCTGTTTGTTTGTTGGTTTCAGTCCAATCCAAGCTTAACAGCTCAAAAACCAACTAGCGAACGGGTCGTATCTCGTGATTGTGGCCTCAATTTGCTTAACGTTATGGATTTGGAAATTTCTTGCCCCCATGGTGGCTCAACTCTGATGCTTTTTTATTCGATTTAGAGCTCTTTTTTATTAATTTGGGTTCTCGTTGCCCTAACACTACTACCGTACGGACTTAAAGTCTCCACCGCTTATATATTGGCTAGAAGAATAGACGAAAATTTAGGCTCAAATTTTGCCGTTTTAATTTTAGGTAGAGATAAATAATTTATCGATTAGTTGAGTCCTATCCTAAGAGCATCTCCAAGAGTTTGCCAAAATTGACTTGGCAAATCTTGTGATTTGGCAAGTGCCTAAAACATATGACAAGTGAAAAAGATAGTATCTCCAAAAGTTTGCCATTTGGGCTTGGCAAAATTTAAAAAGTAGGCCCACTTGCAAACTGGATCAACTGTTTTTCACCGTGACTCCTCGCCTGGCCACGCGCCGCGACTCCTCGCCTGGCCGCGCGACCTACTCTGCGCGGGCGTGAAGGGCGCCGCCTCCACGGACTGACATCTCTTCCTCCGCCGCGCTGCATCATCGCTGGTGGCCATCATCGATCTCCTACATCGAGCTAGGCACCCAACATCGCTGCATCATCCACCAAGCTAGGCGCCCATCTCCTCCAAGACCTCAAGGTGATCTTCCCATCGGTTCAGCAGCTCATAGTTTTGCCGAAGTCTCTTTCTGTTTCTCGATATTGTAGTGGTGGCCATCATCGATATTCATATCTTCAGATTCAGTTTGTCGATATTGTATTGCAACACCTATATGCTTCTGTTTCTTGCAATGTACTAAGGAAAGGTCCCATCCGCCTCCAGGTGATCTAGGTTATTCATATTCTAGAACATTTGTCGGTCAAGAACCATGCCTAGGAAGAGATCCCTTCTTCGAAGACAGTTGGATGATTCATCATCCGATGATGATGATTTTGAGATATTAGCGGCTGCTGTAACTGTGGACACCTTTGCCAATGCGAAAAAAAACATGGTGGCTCTGTCCCAGTTCACAGAGTTCTTTACCATGATAGAGAAGGCGGCCACGAGAGGATGTTTCAAGATTATTTGGCCGTAAATCCAACATACGGCCCTGAAATATTCCGTCGAAGGTTACTGTTCTTTCACTTCGGATTGACTTGTTGTCTGTGTTTAAATATTAGTCGAGTTGTTAAACTTTAGTTTTGTTTTGTTCAGGTACAGGATGTCTAGGGAGCTTTTATTACGCATAATGAAAGCTGTTGAAGGACATGATGATTACTTTGTGCAGAAAAGGAACGCGGCCAATGTACTTGGTTTGAGTTGCTTCCAAAAAATCACTGCCGCAATGCGTATGCTCAGCTATGGGGTTCCCGCGGATGCGACAGATGAGTACGTTCGCATTGGCGAAAGTACTGCACTTGAGAGCCTACGGAGGTTTGTTGATGCAGTTGATGAACTGTTTGGAGAAGAGTACCTCAGATATCCCAATGAGGCAGACACAACATGCTTACTTGCAATCGGTGAGCAAAAAGGCTTTCCAGGAATGTTAGGGTCCATAGATTGTATGGATTGGGCTTGTTTCTCTTTCTCCAGCTCAACAAGTTCTATCATCTTCGCTTTCCACTTGTCTTCCTCCTTCAATATGGTCCAACAATGTAGAAGACCAAAAGTTTTTTTGTCCTTGTCTAATTCCACATACAACTTTTTTGCTTCGTTAATATGTACAGGGAAATTGTCAGTTTATATATCATTTACAAATAATCAAAGTTAAAGTAAAAACAACACATGTGTCATACCTTGTCTTCGATAGTTAACCCACTTTGATGCCTACGTAGAATGGCCTCATAGGCTGAACAAAACTTGTTCACTTGAAACTGAATTGTCAGCCACCTAAGCATAATGGAACTCTCTGTCCTCTCAGCTGTAGTTTTCTTGTGCTTCTCAAAGTAAGCATGAACTCTTCCCCAAAAAGTTGAACGAGATTGATTGGCACCGTTAATGGGATCTTTGCTAACATTCAACCGGCCCGAGCATACAACTTCGTCTTCCTTCCAATAAAAATTCTTTGTCCTCTTGGCTCCCTTTGTATTGTGGCAAGCTTGCACTTCGTCATGAGTATGAGTGTCTTGAGTGAATCCAAAGTTCATGTCGTCCAAACCAGCAACAGTACCATCTTCTCCATTGAGAAGAATGTCCGACAAGAAATTTCCATCTTCTCCATCCATCTTGACTAGTCTACAAAAAAATTGATGACCCACACGGTTAATGAAATAATAAACACAGTAATTTCACAATACTATTGATGACAAACATGGTGATTTGTTTTTTACACTATGGCAATAAAATAGTGCATAGGTACATCTGTTGATTGAAAACTGTGTACAAATGAAAATAACGCTACTAGTACTTCACATGACACTATGACAGGTAGCTGTGCAAGTTCACAGAAACACAATGCCTTGATCATCAAAAGTTGTGATATGACAGGTAGCTGTGCAAGTTCACAGAAACACTATAGTTGATGGCATAGTACAGAAACAATATAATATGAACCCTACCTTGACTCTCAGATCAAGGGCACCGGCTCTAGCTATCACCACCAAATAATAACCCTAGGTGGAGGAAGAACATACCTACACCACGCAGTAGCTGTCGAAGCTTCTTTGCCAGGCTGGCGCGCGGCGACTGCGTGACTCCTCGTCTGGGCGCGACTCCTCGTCTGATCACTGGGAGTCTAGGGGCGCGCGGGGATTTATCGCCGCTACGAGTCCTGGGTCGCGCGGGACCGAGCACATGAAGTGTCCTGGCGTGCGCGGGAGAGGAGGCGGCGGAGGCCGAAATAGCGATGGCAAGTGACTTGGCCACGCGCAAATATGCGCGTGCGGTGCTGCTCGATGATAAGTTGCCAAAAGATGACAAGTCATTTGCCAAACTGTTGGAGGGTCAATTTTCTAGTTTTGCCAAAAAAAAAGAAGGATAGCAAGTGGATTTGGCAAACTCTTGGAGATGCTCTAATTTAATACAGACTCTGAGAAGGGCACACAGGAGGACGGAAAAAAGAATCTAGAAAAAAAGCGAATAGAATCCGAACGGAATAGAACCCGGACTGAAATAGGAAAAATACATCCAAGCATACCGGAGTGGAAAAAGAGGTAGAAAAAAAGTTATGGTGGAAATTTTATCTTTTTATTGTTAGGTAGGTATAAATTAGGTTGGATGAAAAAATTTTAGTGGCAGAAATTTGAGCTCTTTAATATTAGGTATATAATATATATATAAGATAGATTAAGACATAGGTCCAGATTATTTCATTGCAAATTTGTTTTTGGCTCCATGCACTACTGGAGACGGCCTCTTTGCCAAGGGCCTGAGGCCCTCGGCAAAGGCCCATTAACCCTCAGCAAAGGCTTTGCCGAGGGCGGCCCTCGGCAAAGAGCTCTCGGGGAATTTTGAGTCGGCGAAGAGGGTCTTTGCCGAGGGCCCTTTATCGGGCACTCGACAAAGCCTTTGCCGAGGGCTAGAGCGGCACTCGGCAAAGAAAAGCAGCCGTCACGGCGCCAGCGCCTGGGACGGAGTCTTTGCCGAGGGCCGTCTCCGGGGGCCCTCGGCAAAGAATTATTCTTTTTTTTTTTTGAAAAATCTTTGCCGAGGGCCTCCAACCATGGCCCTCGGCAAAGAAATGTGCAAAATTTTTCCAAAAAATCTTTGCCGAGGGCAATGGGACGGCCCTCGGCAAAGAATTATTCTTTTTTTTTTGAAAAATCTTTGCTGAGGGCTTCCACGCAGGCCCTCGGCAAAGAAATTTTATTTTTTTAAAAAAAGTCTTTGCCGAGGACCTCCAACCATGGCCCTTGGCAAAGGACCCTTCTTTGCCGAGGGCCTTGGTCATTGCCCTCGGCAAAGAGGCAGAAATTTAATTTTTTTTTGTTTTTTGCATTCCATCGACACAAGCATTTCATATATATACATATATATATCAACCATCATATATATATATATATATCACACAGAACCCATTTTCTCACAATATATCACAACCATAATTGTGAACCACAAATCACAATATATTACAACGACAAGTCACATATTCATCATCATTCACATGCTTATTACGACAAGTTCATGAAATCCAAGCACAAGTCAGAACCATAAACCACAAATATTACAATAAAGTCCAACCACATCACCTAGCACTAGTCCTCATCAAGGTAGCCTATGAGACGGTGGTGAAGGAAAGGCGAGATCACCCGGTGACGCACTACTGGGATTATTGAAACTCGTGGATGGAGGCTGCACAAAGGAGCAGAGATTACATGTGTGAGTAATCCGGGAAAACAGTTTTGGAACTTAGAGATTGCATCTAGTAATCTAGGAATACAAAAAGATTAGACTCAATTGAAAATTTCGGCAGCACCTCCCCTGCATGGGGAGGTTTCCAAAACCTGCAAGAAACAACGGCACGAACACCGACATCCATAACGGCATGAACGCCGACATCCACAATGGCATGAACGACGACATACATGCAAAGCACAAGCGAAAAGTGAACTTTCATATTTACAGGAGTAGGTATAGGAGTAGGAGGTGGAGGAGCTGAAAACTGCACAGGTACACTCGATGCTTGCCCAAGACTTTGCATGATCACTGAAAGGATCAAGATGCCCAAGAGGGGGGGTGAATTGGGCTAATTCTAAATTTTCTTGCAATAATCAAATCCTACGGATAGCCCAATTAACCCCTTGCGCCTAGAAAAAGTGTTTATATCAAACTAATGCACAACAACCTCTCAACCTAAGTTCCAAACTTACTCTAGCAAGCAATTCTTATGGAAGTAAAAACAAGTATTGAATTGCTCAAAGTAAATGCTCAAAGTAAGTGCTCAAAGTAAATAGAGAGAGAAAGGAACGCGGCGATGTTTTGCCGAGGTATCGGAGAGAGTCGCCACTCCCCACTAGTCCTCGTTGGAGCACCCGTGCAAGGGTGTTTGTTGTAGCTCCCCCTTGATCCGCGCAAGGATCAAGTGCTCTATACGGGTTGATTCTTCGACACTCCATCGCGGCGAATCACCAAGCCGCTCACAACTTGAGTTGGGGCACCCACAAGCTCTTGCCGGGTGAACACCAAACTCCCCAATCACCACCAAGCCATCTAGGTGATGGCGATCACCAAGAGTAACAAGCACGAACTCTCACTTGACCACGCAAAGCCTAATGAGAAGATGGATGCACACTTTGCTACTCTTGATTTGCTAGTGAGGCTACTCTCCTTGGATTCTCAAATCACAAACACCTCACTAGGACCTGCTCTTCTTGGCACTCACAAACGTGTTTCTCAGCTGTTGGAATGAGCAAAAGATACTCCACTCACGAGTGGAGCTTCTATTTATAAGCCAGCCTGAAAAACGAACCGTTGAGCCTCTGCGGGATGACCGGACGCTCCGGTCGTGATGACCGGACGCTCCGGTCAGTTCAACCCGTGTGAATCAGTTTTCAAGTGATGACCGGACGCTGTCAGGGTCCGGTCAGTACCGACCGGACGCGTCCGGTTGCTCTTGGATGCTTACTGTAAACGACCGGACGCTGGATACACAGGGTCCGGTCACACTGACCGGACGCGTCCGGTCACTCTTTCCCAAGTCTGGACCCTTACTGGAGTCGACCGGACGCTGGCCCCTCAGCGTCCGGTCACATGACCTCCCAGCGCCCGGTCACACCAGACTTGATCTTCATGGTCAAATGAAACTGACCGGACCCTGCGGCCAGCGTCCGGTCGCACCGGAGCCAGCGTCCCGGTCAGTGTTTGACCCTCCATTCACTTCCAACTTCTGAACATATGTGAATGAAGTTTGCTCCAAAAGATCTTAGGCATTCATAGGAGCTACCTAGAGCTAGTTTTAACAAGTGTGCACCACACCTAACTCACTAGACTCAACTAGGTCAAGCTACCCGTTCATACCCCCCTTCATAGTACGGCCAAAGGAAAAAATAAAGTCCTAAACTACTCTAAGTGTCTCTCCAACTCCAATCGACACTTAGAACTAGTTATCCTTAACCTTGTCGTCCAACCTTTGAAAACCGAAACGATTTCCATCATAGGGGCATGACAACCTCGATTGCCCAATCGATCTCCATTACCATGACCTAACTTAATTGTCTCTGCAAAACACACGTTAGTCATAATAATCTTGTATTGACATTAATCACCGAAATCCAATTAGGGGCCTAGATGCTTTCAATCTCCCCCTTTTTGGTGATTGATGACAATACCACCTCGAGTATGTTATGGAGTGAGGTTTTTGACGGACTTGGTTCATATAAGCTTTTATCAATGAGAACAAAAGAGTTAGTCACGCTTATATGACCCAAGCCAACACAATGTACTCAAAGAATATTGAATTAAGCATGAGGTACTAATAACAAAGCTCATTTGCTTCGAAGTATAAACGCGGAAGCAAAAGCAAATGATAGCATTCCACAAATGATATGACATATAGATAAAGCAAAGTAGAAATCACACATGTCAAATATCACAATCACATAGATAGCACTATCACATATATATAATAGTATGCATGAAAGTAAACACACGAATGCATAAGTAATAGTGTATCACACAAATAAAACTCCAAATGTATATAATAGCTAATACTAGATAACTAGCTCCCCCTGAAACTCGCTCCCCCTAAGTCTACATACTCAAACCTCTCCCCCTTTGGCGTCAAACACCAAAACCTAAGGGTCGGTCGGCGGGGCTTGCAGCGGACGAATCGGGCGCTGAAGTACGTGGAGCAAGATGGAACTGGGCACCATCATCATCTGACCCTAGCTCTGAACTGGACTGCCCCTCTGAAGCAGGAAGTGTCGGCTGAAGCGGTCTGGGTCTGAGCTAGGGCTGGTGCGGCCTGTGAAGCCGCAAGTATGTCTGTCGTAGGATCTGACGAGGCGACAGATGAGGGGAGCCTCTGAGTAGTCATGATAGCTAGAGCTGCTGTAGATGGACCGGCAGTATGCATGTGAGGTGGAGTAGACCATGCCAGTCAACTCGCTGAAAGATGTTCCAAGACTCTGGAGACGGATGACTTAGGCGACGATAGTGAGGAAGTCTGCTTCTGGTGAGAACCGTGTGATAAGGAGTGAACTGGCGGGGCTACACCAGGTGAGGCTAACCACTGGGAACACCTGTACAGGAGGTGACGGAAACTGAGGCTGGAGGCTGTCCCTGACTCTGAAGCCCGATGGGCTGTACTGCTGGATGTCGTCGAAGTGGTAGCAAGGCTGTGGCAAGCTGGGGGCGAAGTCCTGTGGCAGTGGGATCCCAATGGCCTGTCACCTACATGCTGCATGAATCCCAATGAGCTGCTGCTACATAGTAACTGCTGGTGCTGAAGGAAGCTGCTGCTTGCCGCTGAAATGTCATCCTGACGAGCCTGAAACTGTGCGAAGTTTGTAGCTGTCTCCTGTGCCTATCGTGTCTGATCTTGCTGCATCCGCTCAAGAATAGCAATGAGAGCGGGGTCTGTCTATGGAGCAGGTGGAGCAGAACTGGAGCTACCTGCCTCTGCATTGTGTCTGCGTGGAGGCATCTGAGGTATAGGCTGGTAGTCATCGTCGAGCTATCACTGTACTCACTCAACACTCCTGCTGTGCCTCTAGCTCCTCCTCCTCAGTGGCTGCAATCCCTCTGAGATTCTCATCCTACTGAGCTACGGACTCTGGCACGTCGGGACGACAGCTAGGCTATCTGGGTGCCAGAGGAGTGGCAATGTCTGATCCTCTGTGACGGTTGTAAGCTGGGAACTCTGTAGTGGCACCTGTATACTCATCCATCATGCCAGGGGGCTTATCAATCACAACTCTGCGGATGAGGAACGTGATCCAGTGAGCATAGGGAAGCTGCCTGCGACCCTTGAATCCCTCAGCTATAGTATCCTCCATCTCTGAAAGAAGGAGGTCCCAGATGTCAAACAGCTGTCATCTGCATGATAGCATTGAGAAGCCAGAGCTGTAAGCGAGTCAGGCCCTCTCTGTATCCCACCTGGGAAGCAGTGTCCTCCTATGATAGCCCTCTAGTATCCTCGCTGTAGGAGTCAAGTCACTGGGGTTCCTGCTCGACCCCTCACCAAAAGGCTCCTTGAAGCAATGCCGCACTAAATCTGTAGGGGGCACCTGCCCTCATGAGGACGCCTGGGAGGCCCCCTGCTATCCATAGCAAACCTCATGCATCTTTACAGGCTGCTCCTGTAGTCTCAGTATCTCCCTGGCTCTGCCACTAGTCACTCTGTAGTCTTTGCCGTTGAAGGCAAAGTGAATGAATCTGTGATGAGGATCGATGTAGAGCGAGGCATAAAACTGACGACCCAAGAAGGTACA
>NW_027097059.1:0-9312 GCF_019320115.1 Miscanthus floridulus | reverse complement strand
CCGTTGCTGCCCATTCGCCTACGACCGGACGCTCACACCGGACACTGAATCACAGATGACCGGACGCTGAGCCACCGAGTCCGGTCGAGTCCAGTAAGCCGCCAGGGCCGACCGAACGCGTCTGATAGAAACTGACCGGACGCTGAGCCTCAGCGTCCGGTCGAGTACAGTAAGCATCCACCGACGACCGGACGCGTCCGGTCACACCGGACCGGACACTGCTAGCGTTCGATCGACTGATCTGCCGAGCACTGTGTTAGCTAATTCACATCAGACGCGTCCGGTGTGGTGACCAGACACATCCGGTCGCTGAGTACGTCGCCAAATACCGAACATGTCTGGTCACCATACCAGACACGTCCGGTAGCACTGAAACCAGCGCGACTAACTCCTTTTCAACTCTATCTTCTTCACCCTTGCTTAAATGTGCCAACCACCAAGTGTATCACCATGTGCACATGTGTTAGCATATTTTCACAAACGTTTTCAAGGGTGTTAGCACTCCACTAGATCCTAAATGCATATGCAATGAATTAAAGCATCTAGTGGCACTTTGATAACCGTATTTCGATATGAGTTTCACTCCTCTTAATAGTATGGCTATCTATCCTAAATGTGATCACACTCGCTAAGTGTCTTGATCCCCGAAACAAAATGGCTCCTAAAATTTTACCTTTGCCTTGAGCCTTTTGTTTTTCTCTTTCTTCTTTTCCAAGTTCAAGCATTTGACCATCACCATGCCATCACCATTGTCATGATCTTTGACATTGCTTCATCACTTGGAGTAGTGCTACCTATCTCATAATCACTTTGATAAACTAGGTTAGCACTTAGGGTTTCATCAATTAACCAAAACCAAACTAGAGCTTTCAATCTCCCCCTTTTTGGTAATTGATGACAACCCTTTCACAAAGATATGAATTGAGATTTAATTGAATCCACGTTGCTTGCCCAAGCATATTTACCATGTGTAAAAGAATATGGACAAGTTTCATGAACTCCAAATGGTAGTAATTGCTCCCCCTACATATGTGCTAAGAGTTTGGATTGTAGCTTGCACATATGCTTAGATAGAAAATATAGGAGTCAATTTCTACCAAATGATGCTAAGGTATAAGAGATGGACCTTTGAAGCATGATACCAATCGGAGTGCACCAATATACCATCCTTAGCATCATTAGTAACTAGACATACACAAAAGCTAGAGTACCCCGTGAGATTAACATGACATGCAAGGGTCTAGTTTCCATTGAATGAACATGAGTCTAGTTACTTTAGCCTATGCATGCTAGTTCTTCATTTCATCATTCAAACCTATAACTAGCATACACCACATAAGCATGGATATTGAAATTTAGAACTTGTACCATGCAAGCAAATAAATGAAATGTTCATTCAAATGCATCATACAAGTTTATGAGCTTGCTCCCCCTACTTGTGTGATCAAAATTTTAATTGATCCCTTTCCTTTATCATATCTCTCCCTATCACTCATATCTTTGTTTCTCTCCCCCTTTGGCAACAATTAGCACAAAAGGTGAGCTCAAATTATAGATAGGTTGGAGTAAAACCTTGTGAAATGAGGATCATGTTTCAATGTGGTTCAATCTAGTTTACTTGCAAAGGATATTTAACTCGGTTTGATCCAAGGAAAAGCTTCTTCACACCTCCAAATAAGGGTTATCTTGTACCATGTTGAGTTAAACACTTATAGCTCATTTACTAAATCAAACACTAGGTTTACAAGCCCATAAACATGTCATATGCTACCACTAGTGTCGCAGAACCGACCAATTTATAAGAGTACAAGTACAATGGTAGCCCGCAAGCGGTCGCACTGTCATACTTGAACCCATATAAACCCGGTAGTCCGTCGAGTACCACGACGGGTCTCGATAAACGATTTACAACAACCAAGATCGTACAGGATTCAACATACATGCCACATATTACATAAAGTTCGCAGATACATTTCATCATCAGAGTACGAATAAAAGTTATTACAAACCGAGTTTGATAATTAAAGCGGAAGCAAATAAGTTTGAAAATAAAGTTTCCAACATAGTTTGATACAGCGCCAAGTAAGATCACGGTCCACAAAAGCAAGGATAGGAATTAATAAAGAAGCCTGCACAAGGCTTACTCCTCATCCACAGCGGGATAGAAGCAACTCTTGCAATAACCATGATACACAGTGCCATCTGCAACAATGGGAAAATAAACCCTGAGTACAAGAAGGTACTCAGCTAGACTTACCCGTCATGAACCAGAAATAAAATGACTCCAAGGATTATGCAAGGCTGTATAAGTGGACGTAACGGGATAACAATTTGCGTCAAAGGCAATTGACCCATTGTACAATTATGATTCCTTTATCAAGTTAATTATAACTATCCATTTCTAGATTTGCAACTATCCTGTGCCAAACATGTGGTATATCATTTAGAAGCATACAATAGTAACCATAGCAGGTATTGTAATTCCATTTTCATCCGAACCATCATGTTTCATAACACAGTTACTACGATGTTGGAGCTAGTCAAGTTTCTCACTATCCGGGAGAGACGGCGATTCGAATCGATTTCAACCAGCTGGGAATTTATTCCTAACACAAACCTAGGTCTACCAGCCACGATAGCCTTAGGTCACCTTTAGTACAACTCAGGTACACATTTCGCGGGTCCGTACCGCGCCGCACAATCTGGAACACCAGATGCCAGGATGCTCAGGCCAAGCCTGCCCTTGGGCTCAGTCTGATCGTTCCCCGGAAGGAGCGCACAACAGAACGGGTCCTAGCCTGAGTTGAATTACTCGGCTTCGCGGTCGGAACGAGTTATCCGGCCAGCTAAGTGAGAGGCATGCGTTCAATCTTGTCAGAAGTTCCAACAATGGTATGGTCCTTGATCGACACAGACGAGGATAGATCCACACCCAAGACCTCCATTCCTTGTTGCTTCTCTATCGCCCTCCCGTCCGATCTTGATTTACTTTTACCTCATGGTTCTTTTCCACGATAGCAGATATAGCCAACCGTGCTCCGGTATCCACCTATATCTCGCAGGTGACAGGACATCACCCGACTTCTACCGGTCTAAGCATGGCTAAGCATTTATTCGATCCTGGACCTATACCGGTTAAAGGGTTAATATCTGGACAAGGAATGTACATGCATCAAGTGGTTCCATTCAACTCTTAACCTAATGCATCAATCATAAGTACGCAAGTAAACATTTGTAAATTACTGGGAGACTTATAATGCTCCGGGGCTTGCCTCGCAGAAAGGAAGTAGGGCGGTGGTCAGGACACTCCGGAAGCTCTTCAGGGTTCTGCTCCACACCTTTGGGAGCTGCGGCTTGCGGATCCTCCTGCTGATTCCCTTCCTCTGCTTCTTCGAATTCTAGCAACGTGATCTCTTCCTCCGATCCTAGATGCATGAGTATGGCATAAGTATTACGAATGCATAAATGTTAACAAGTGCATCATGTTTATTGAGTAGGTGCATATCTCTTCTCGATTATTTAATTAACTATTTCCACAATGCATCGATTATGCCACAAAACAGTAGCTACTTGTTTCACTCATAACTGGAGTTCTACTAATCCAAATTCAGTGATCCTGGACTTTCTGGAAAGCTTATCAAATTCTCTACAACTTTGTTATTAACTATTTTTACAGTACACATCAGTTTCAACATGCAACTCCTCAAACTACAGAATCTGTCCGGAAACTATTCAACATGCAATATAAAGTAACGCTACTTCTACTTCATGTAATCATTCCAAGTTTGACAACATAGAATCTACCAACAGTGTAAGCATACCAAATACAATTTAGATAATAAAATGGTGAAGTTCAAACTATTTATTTAAATGCCTTTATTATTTTATTTAGATATCTAGGTTAAATAATAAACATATATCAGATGTACTTCATAGATTCTCAAAAATTTACAGTGCCTTACTAATGCTATCAAAGGACTACTATAAAAATTTCATGTCATTTTACTAAGTAGAACATCCTATACAAAAATGACAAGGAAGCAAGGCTTGAAATAGCATAAATGGAAAATCCTATTGAAAAGTGTCAAGCAACAGATTTCCTATTTTTCTTAGCATCCATATGGTACTAGGATTACCTCCAACAAATTTCATGAATTTTGGACTCATAAATAATTTATAAAAATTCATGCAAGGATTAACTATTCATAAAAGAAAAATCTATAACTATAAATCTACAAATGCACTGGTCCTCAAATTTTTACCAGAGCTCATATATGCTCAGACTAGCTTACCACAAAAATTTCATAAATTTTGGAGCACAGGAACTCTAGATATAAAATAAACAAATTTGAATGCATTCAAAAGCACATTTCAAATCCCTATTTAAATCTCCAAACATTTCTACTATAAAAGTCAAGAACATATTTTTCCTAAATATTACACTTCCTAAGGAACACTCACAAATTTATTTCACAATTTTTGGAGCCAGCAAACTGAAGATACAAAAATCACAAAAGAATTCAAAAACTGGATCAAATGAACTATCACACATTCTAACTGTCGCTGACCGGTGGGACCCGCTGGTCAGGGGACCCCACGAGTCAGTGACTCGAAATAGGGCAGCGGCACTGCACTACGCTGGCGCGGCCAGAGCTCATCGCCGGTGAGTTCTCCGGCGAAATCACGGGCACCATCGTGCTCTACTACTCAAGACGCGTTGAATGGTCTAGGTGGTGACAGTGCTAGTGCGGCGGAGCATGATCGTTGCCGGTGATGGCGGCACGGCGGTGCTACTCAACCCTGTGCCGGCCGTCTCCGGCCACGGGAAAGCTAGGAGAGGCACGCAACAGTACCACGGTGTCCTAGTGACTCTATTTCAGCAACAAATGCATCACGCAAAGCTCCGACGATGCTTGACCACGGCGCGGTGGTGCGGGGGTTAGAATGCGGCGGCACGGGTCGTCGCGTTCCACACCGGCGGGATCACTAACGAAGGTAACGTCTTAGCACCGGCTAATACACGTCCTGACCAAACGCTAACGCTCAAAATCGAAGGAAAAGCGCCGATGAGCCGAGCTATGGCCAGCTTGCCGTGGAGGCGGCCATGGCGACCGAGAACTTTGGCGAGAAAGGAAACGGCGAATACGCCCTCACCAAAGCGTGACAGCCGCTGCAATCAAGATGAGGGGTGGAGGGAGGTGTGGCATAGCTACGGGTGAGATGGAGGCGGTGGTGGTGCGACGTAGCGCACGCGAGGCGACGGCAGAGGTGGTGCTGTGCTCGGCGGCGTTGCCTGGTTCCACGGCGAGAGCAAGGGAGGGCGCTGGAGAGGGAGAGAGCTGGCGTGAGCGAGTGGAAATGGAGCGGGCGCACGCTGGGGAGTTGAAGGCGCGCGTCTGCCTGCCTTGGCCACGCTGGGCAGAGCGCCGGCGACGCGCGGCCACGCTCCGCGCCACGCGGCGACCATGGCCTGAACCGGTCAGCCACTGAAGGTTTGATTCAGTCGGTTCAGTCAAGAATTGCCGAGCCTGACAGCGTGTTTTTGAGTCGATTAAACTCCTAATCCGGGGACTTCTAGCCAAAACTTCCTAAACCAAAGTTGAAGACCGAAGTACCAGCTACGATTCTTGTTCAAGGAACTAGTTCTAATTCACAACAGAAACAGAGTAATATCACCCCAAACATCGGCTGTCAGTCAGTCAAGGTTCACGACTTAGCAAAAATTTGCTAAGTGTTGCAAATGTTGATTTCTCTGATTTTTGTGATCCAAATTCACACATGTTAGGAGCTGAATCAGTCAAAGACCCAAAAATAAAAGTTGTTCCTTATGTCAAACACTACAACTTTGCTTTAGTGATCTCCTCCATGCAAGGTCTCTAACACCTAGTTCAACTTTGGTCAAACATGTCACTTTTAAATGATGATACACATCAAAGCATGGCTTAATGACCTTCTTACCCCTAACCATGAATATCAAAGTTGTTCATAATGATATTCTAAACATGTTTAAGCAATTTGCAAGGTCATTCAATCATTTCATGTAGTAGTCACTCATATTCATATGCACATACGCATGGAAACATGAAATAATAAGAATGTTGCACACATTTCAATTGAATGTTTCAAATGTCAAAGCTTGTATATGAATGTTTTATGATCATGCTCATGCTATGCAAGTCAAGTTATGCAAGGCTAACACCCAAGGTGTTACAACCCCTCCCCCTTATAAAAATCTCGTCCCGAGATTTGCAAGACCTACCATTCTTGGAAAAAGGCGGGATAAACTTCTCGTAGATAATCTTCTCTTTCCCACGTAGCATCTTGTTCACTATGATTGTTCCACACCACCTTATAGAACTTAATAATCTTACTCCGTGTTACTCTCTCCATCTCTTCTAATACTCGAATTGACTTTTCTTCATAGGTCAAATCCGATTGAAGCTGCATGTTGGTGGGTGCAATAGCTTCTTTCGGTACTCGAAGACATTTCTTTAGCTGAGAAACATGGAACACATCAAAGATTGCACTCATCTCTGGTGGAAGTTGTAACTTATACGCAACCTTCCCTTTTTGTTCCAAAATTTTGTATGGCCCTACATATCTTGGTGAAAGCTTCTTTTTCATCCCAAATCCTTTCACACCTTTCATGGGTGATACTCTCAAGTATACATAGTCACCCACTTCAAAAGTCAGTGGTCTTCTTCTTTTGTCGGCATAACTCTTTTGTCTTGATTGAGCTGCCTTCATATGTTGTTGGATGATACGTACTTGCTCTTCGGCTTCATTGACAAAGTCAATACCAAAGTATCTCCTTTCACCGGGCTCAATCCAATTCAATGGAGTTCTGCACTTTCTGCCATATAAGGCTTCAAATGGAGCCATTTTGATACTCGCTTGATAACTGTTGTTATAGGAGAATTCAGCTAAAGGTAACCATTTCTCCCATGAACCTTTTGAAGATATAACACAAGCTCTAAGTAGATCTTCTAGGATTTGGTTCACTCGCTCTGTCTGTCCTGAAGTTTGCGGATGATAAGCTGAACTTCTGATTAGCTTGGTTCCCAAAGCCTGGTGTAAGTGCTCCCAGAAACGAGCTATAAACTGTGGTCCTCTATCTGAGATTATAGTCCTGTGTACCCCATGTAGTCTCACGATCTGGGAAACATATAACTCAGAGTATTTCCCCACGTGATATGTTGTGTGAACTGGTACAAAATGTGCTGACTTGGTGAGACGATCAACAATTACCCATATTGAATCGTGACCTTGTGGCATCATTGGAAGGCCTGTGATAAAGTCCATGCTGATTTCCTCCCATTTCCATCCTGGAATCGGCAATGGCTGAAGTAATCTAGTGGTTTTCATATGGACGGCTTTCACTCTACTGCAGTTATCACACCTAGCAACATAGGCTGCGATCTCTTTCTTCATCTTAGTCCACCAAAAACGGGTTTTTAAATCTTGATACATCTTACTACTACCCGGATGGATGGACAATTTGGATGAGTGAGCTTCATCTAAAATTTGATTCCTTAGCTCACAGTCTTTTGGTACCACTAGCCGGTCCTCAAACCATAATACACCTCTTTCGTCCAATCTAAAATGTTTGGTTTCTTGCTCTTGCATTTTCCTCTTGATGTGACTTATTCCTACATCTATCTGATGCAGCTCTATGATTTTACCCTCAAGTGAACAACTGATTGTGATATTGTGTAGTACAGCAGGATGTAGCAAGTTGAATCCATCTTCCAACAAGGCTTCCACAGTGTTGCTATGAGACTTCTGACTAAGTGCATCGGCTACTACATTTGCTTTACCCGGATGGTAATGCACTTCTAAATTGTAGTCCTTAATCAATTCCAACCATCTTCGTTGTCTCATGTTCAGTTCTGGCTAGGTAAAGATATACTTGAGACTTTTGTGGTCAGTATAGATATGACATACATTGCCCAACAAGTAATGTCTCCATATCTTTAATGCATGGACAACGGCTGCAAGTTCCAAATCATGTGTAGGGTAGTTGACTTCATGTTTCCTCAATTGCCGAGAAGCATATGCAATAACTCTTCCTTCTTGCATAAGCACACATCCCAAACCTATTCCCGATGCATCACAAAATACATCAAAAGGCTTTTCAATGTCTGGTTGTGCTAGCACAGGTGCTGTAGTCAACAAAGTTCTGAGGGTGTGAAAAGTTGTTTCACATTCTGGTGTCCATTTGTACTTCTCATCTTTCTGAAGTAGTCTGGTCATAGGCTTAGCTATCTTTGAGAAATCTGGAATAAACCGACGATAGTATCCTGCTAACCCTAGAAAACTCTGAACTTCATGAACCAAAGTTGGGGCTTTCCAATCCATGACCTCTTGTACTTTTGATGGGTCTACTAAGATTCCATCTCTTGATAAAATGTGACCTAAGAAAGGTACTTTGCTCATCCAAAATTCACATTTGCTAAACTTGGCATAAAGCTTATGCTCCCTCAGTCTGGATAGGACAATCCTCAGATGCTCTTCATGATCTGACTCATTTTCTGAATAAATCAATATATCATCGATAAACACGACCACGAACTTGTCAAGTTCGGGCATGAATACCGAGTTCATCAGGTACATGAAGTAGGCTGGAGCATTTGTTAGTCCGAAAGACAACCAAATACTCGTATAGGCTGTACCTAGTAGAGAAAGCAGTTTTAGGTATATCCTTCAGTCTGATCTTTATCTGATGATAGCCTGATCTCAAGTCAATTTTGGAGAATACCTTTGCCTTCGCTAGCTGATCGAACAAGATGTCGATGCGAGGCAATGGATATTTGTTCTTGATGGTCACAGCATTGAGTGGTCTGTAATCTACACACATTCTCAGTGACTTATCCTTGTTTTTCACAGACAAGGCTGGACATCCCCACGGAGATGAGCTAGGTTGGATAAGACCCTTGTCCAACAGATCCTGCAATTGAACCTTAAGTTATGCTAACTCATTGGGTGGCATTCTATAGGGCCTTCTGGATATGGGTGCCGTACCTGGCACTAACTCGATCTTAAATTCCACATCCCTATCCGGTGGTAGACCTGGTAATTCCTCTGGAAATACATCTGGAAACTCACAAACCACGGGGATATCACAAAGTGTGGTGGTTTGGATAGCACAGGCTAAATGTTGGGGTTCGAAATCGCGGGAGAGTGGGACTAGAAAAGCATTCCCTCCCGTGGGTTCTCTCAACATAATAGTGCGGGTGCTAGTGTCAATAAGAACACCATGATCCTTCATCCAATTCATGCCTAAGATTACACTTATCGATAACCCGGGCAATA
>NW_027097058.1:12650-40000 GCF_019320115.1 Miscanthus floridulus | reverse complement strand
AAGTATGACATCCGTGTGATGACCATCTTCACGTACTCTGGATGGATAGCCCTAATCGCAATTGGTAGGAACACCGTCAGCATGACGTGGCAGTCGTGTGAGTTATAGCCGGTCATTATGAGGTCTTTCATGGAGACCAGGCTCTTGATGTTGGAAGAGAAACCAGTTGGCACCTTGATACCCCTAAGCAACTTAAGAAAAGCCGTCCTCTCGTCTTGCGTTAGGTTGCAGGCCGCACCCGGGATATCGACTTTACCGTTCTGAGGCGGTCCCGGGTTAAGGTCCGGCCTGATGCCCAGATTGACAAGATCCGTCCGTGACTTGATACCATCCTTTGTCTTGCCCTTGATGTCCAGCAGGACACCGATCGTGCTTTCGAAGACATTTTTCTCCAGGTGCATGCAGTCGATGGCATGGGGTGTATTCAGTGTTTTCCAATACGACAGGTACTTGAAGAAAATTGACTTCTTCTTGAAAGGAACGGCGGCGGGGACTTCCTCCATCTGGTCCCGCTTTCGCTTCCTTGTCTGCTTGCTCCCCTTTTCAGGCGGCTTCTTCTTCTTTCCAAACTCCACCTGATCCATGTCCTTGACCATCTCATACACCTTTGTCCCCCAACTAGTCTGCGTCGGTTGATCACGCTGCGGCTCGTCCTAATTGTCAAAGTATTTGTTCATAATACTTCTTCTATACCTGTGATTTTTTGCGAGGAACCATCTATGCCTCGTGTACACCATCTTATTGGATCCCTTAAGGTAAGTGTAGCAGGTCCCGTCAATGCAAATTATGCAGCCGGTCTTCCCTTTGATCTGCCCCGACAGTGAGAAGAGACCGGGGTAATCGGTGATGGTGACAAAGATGATTGCTTTTAGTGTGAACTTCTCCTTGCGGGATGCATCCACCATCTGGACCCCAACATCAAATAGTATCTTCATTTCCTCCATGAACGGCTCTAGGAACACATCTATATCGTTGCCGGGCTGCTTCGGTCCAGAGATAAGCATGGTCAGCATAAGGTACCTACGCTTCTAACATAGATGGGGAGGTAGGTTGTACATGGTGAGCACGACGGGCCAAGTGCTGTGCGAGCTACTAAGCTCACCGAATGGGTTCATCCCGTCGGTACTTAGCGCGAACCTAACATGCCTAGGCTCCTTGCCAAACTCTGGGTAGGCCTCGTCAAAATCCTTCCATTGCTTGCCATCGGATAGGTGCCGTAGCTTGCCATCGTCGTTCAGGCGGTCAGCTGATGCATGCCAGGACATGAGCTTGGCATCGTCCGGGTTCCCGAATATTGCACGCAGGCGATCGGTCACGGCAGGTACCACACCGACAGTGCTGGACTTTTCCTATGCGTGTAACCCTCTTCTTCATCGTCCTGCTGAGCCGAGATCTGTTTGGCCACACTGCTCTTCTTTGCCCCCTTCTTGTTCTTCTTCAGACCACCCCGCAAGCCTCCCTCATCTTCTGCATCCACGCGACAACCAGCATTTTTCTTGTACCGACTAAAGCCACAGTGCGAACAACTCATTAAATTCTCATACTCATTGCCCCGATACAGGATGCAGTGGTTAGGGCATGCATCAAACTTTCTAAGCTTCATTGCCACTGGCCGGATCAACTTCTTGGCCCGATAAGTATTGGCGGGCACCTTGTTAGCCGTTGGGTACGTGGTGGCAATGTAGCTTAACAACTCATTGAAGCTAGTGTCAGACCAACCATGACGAGCCTTCAACATCAACATATGGAGGTTAAAACGGAGCGTCGTGCACTCCTTCACACAATCGCCGCCGTCCTTATAGAGAGGATCAACTGCCGCCTGCTTCAACTCTTTGAAATTCTCCAACCACTTTGGGCAACCCAACACAACGTCATCTTCATCGAAATGTTTGACTAGATCTTCAACAAGCTGCACATCCTCGGGTTGGCTCACAGTATCCTGACCATCCCCACCGTCGCCGGCTTCATCGGCCATGTCTTGCATTAGATCATCCACCATGATGTAATCACGACAACTGTTGTCACTATCGGCTGGCGCAGCTGCTGCTGAAGATGATGAGGAGCCGGGTGCTCCTAAAGGATCTTTATTCACCGATGGTGCTGTCGTCGTCGGCGTCGAAGAGCTCACTCTAGATGCACCGCCACTCGCACCAACTCTTTTGCCGTGAAATGTCCAGACTGTGTAGCCCTCGACGAAACCATACATGATCAAATGAGTTTGCACCTCGCTGTCTCGGTGGGCTTTCAGGTTCTTGCAACGAGAACATGGACATATGGTTGTCATCCGCTTCAGTCTCTCACGGTGAGCTTTACCAGCAGCAATAAACTTCCTTAATTCAAAGAGGTACCGCAGATCATTCACTCTATCGATCCGGTACATCCATTCCGACCTATCCATCATACCTGCGAACATTATCCGTCACAATCAACAAATAAAGAAGAATTAGGAGAAATTGATGATTTTTACGTCCAAAATCATGAAAAAGAGAGGAAATAACGATGTGAAAGATGAAGCATGCATCTATGATGAATCTAAGGTTAAAGAAATACGTGACATCATTTTTTCCATTAAAATTGATCTAGATCTAGATATAGATCTAGAGAGAACTCTAGGTGATGAAAATAGAGAGAAATGATGGAAGGAGAGAGGGGGAGCCTTTATGAACCTCTTATGATGTCCTCCTCTCTCAAATCCAAGCCCTTCAACTCAAATCAAAAGTTTCTTCAAATTTTAGGGCAAAACCTCCCCCATGAGTTTGAGAGAGAGGAAGACCCGTGGAGAAGATGAAGGGGCGGTGGTGATTATTTGTACAGGCTTTACCGCGGCGGGCAATATAAAGCGCCCGCCGCAGGAAATGAACTCTTTACCGCGGCGGGCAGTTTAAAGAGCCCGCTACGGTACATCGTATTAACCGCGGCGGGTGATTCATACTGCCCGCCGCGGTAAATAACGATTTCCTGCCGCGGTAAACCATTTTCCCGCAGCGGGCGCCTCGGTGGCTGGCCTCGCTGGCTGGCCACTGGTTAATCGTGGCGGGCAAAAGAGGTGCCCGCCACGGAGCCCATTTTGGCCACGCTGCGCAAATTGATTCCTGTAGTAGTGATATAAATTTCAAGATTGAAGGACAAGAGACTGAGTCAAATGAGGCTTGAGTACATTCTAGCCGCATGGCAGTTTTTGGGTACTTTTGAAGATTCAGCCTGATGAAGTACTCGAAGAGCACCAAGAACTAGTCGGTGAGATCTACAAAAGTACTCGGAACTGCTGCATTTGACTAAAATGTACTCGGGGGCTTGTCGTAAATACATCTATGGTCCCACCAGAAGGTTTGGACAGTCCTAAATATGGGGTTGGACACTGAGACGTATCTGACATGGAGACTATGGCGCAGGATGCCGTAGTCTAAGTGGAAAGACAGAAATTAGTTGAGGATTAGAAAAAGTACTCGTAGTAATAAGAGTAGAACTTGTCTAGTCGATCCGACTAGTATTCTTATAACCAAGCGACCTGTAACCCTGCCCCCGGCAATATAAGATGAGGCAGGGAGCCCAAATCAATTAAATCGAACCAACACACAGGACGTAGGGTATTATGCTATTCAGCGGCCCGAACCTATCTAAATCGTGTATCTTCGTTTACCTTCGAGTTCCTGATCTCGACGAGCCCCACTAACCAAAACATTACCTCGAGCACGCCCCTTGGTAGGTTGCCGGGTTTAAACACTGACAGGGTTGTCTTTTAAGTTGTTTGGTAGAGCTATATAATCCCTTAATTTGTGCATATGAAAAAATAAATATTATGAGTTGCATAGCAACAACAACTTGTACAATGGTTGTTGAGTAGTCTCGTAATCCTAAAATTTAGCTCATGAGGCGGTTGTTTCGCGGAACAATGACATCTTTCTCCCTCTTCTCTCTCTCTTCTCCACATCATCAAAATTCCTACGTGGCACTGCATGAGACAACATATGAGACCGCTGACGTGTAGCAACTCTTAGTTGAGACGACGAGCCATGCATACATTTTTAGGATTGAGTTTTCAGGGCATCATATGCTAAGGAATGAAGAAATTATAGGCATGATCCGGCTGCATGTATGAGTACACAGTTCATTTTGCTCCGGGAAACCCATGAACAGCCTCAGCAACAAATATTTTAATCTGTAGAATCTATTAGGTACAAAAAATACAAAAGATGATACGTTTAAGATAAATTATTTGCGTACGTACAACATGTCACGGTTTTATCTGAACTTAAATATTCCTTTTGTAATTAGTAGTCCCTAGCAAGAGCCTAAGATAAATGCAAAGTCTTCTCGTTACAAATTATTATTATTATTAGAAACTGGATTTTTGCAAGCGAGATGCAGATGGTTTTAATTATATTATACTGGACAGTAGGACTGATGAATTATGCCTTTGTTATACATTATTATTTAGAGGCATACATATGTTTGTAGATCTCGATGCAAAGCTTGTATACGATATGCCAACTAGTTTGTACTTGAGGCGTATTCTATGCTCCAATTCTCCACAGGCACACAGAATTGGGTGTAACTACTCCATTTTTTAAGGGGACTGTTTCTTGTTCCTCATTTTATTAGTCTGAAGGGACTATTTCTAAGTCTTGTTTCCTGGGTTAATATAATTAAAGGACTCACTACCTAGGTCAAAAAACTTATATTATAAGCGCGATGCCATCCAATTGTTGCCTCTGGAGACAGCTCTAGCGTAGGATGTTGCCTGGGGACAGCTCTATCGTAGGGAAATGAAAAGAATTGCCACTGTATGTTAACCAAATCCTATGTACTAACAATTATGTGGTTGTTTTTAGAAAAAAGGAAAGTTTCTTGCAGCATGCATCACTTACAAGTAATAGAGAAACAAATATACTGCATAGAAAAGAGAATAATCAAAGGTAGAGTCTATTATTGTTTCTCTAGCTATCTACCTAGCTAATGTACTATTTTGATCCCGATGACGCAAGGCTGGTTCCGTCAAATGTACATGTCGCTGAAAAAATTGGCGATGGGATATGATGCCGCGGTTTCACACACAACTTAGCCAAAAATAACATACAGCTTTGGCAGGACGCGTGTGGGGTTCGTCAAATATCAACGATGAATATTTGGCCGGACGCGTGTGGGTAGGGATCCAAAATGAGTTCTATTACCAAGCGCTAGGGATTCTTCGAAACCAAAACCAATCGACTTTGGCGGAGTGAGATATTTGTGTATAGCGGTGGTATTATTGTTAGTTTGCTTCGTATTAATGCACATGAGGTTGTAACAAGTCACATTTGTATCTCCTACACAAATTAAAAACTTGATCCCTACGTTGAGTGAATCTCTATCATATATTCATGATAGATTGATAGTGCAGACTTGCATGATTGCGTGTACTACTTGCTTGTATATATTTGGATGCAGACTGCAAGTTGCGAGTGCATGTTGCATACTCAAGTGTTTGCCGCGGCACGTTTTTGCATCAAGGGGTACACAATTCAAGCGGTCAGCTAGTGGTAAGAGTGAAGAGGCAAGGCTTTGTGGATTTGAATTCATCTAGGACTAGCTTCTCCATTTACAGATGTTTATTGAAATTTCCATTGGTTGCCCGAGATAGTGTGCTCATCAATGTACAGACTCATCAGAGCTTCCTTATTCTTTTATATTATTAAGTTCCCAAAGCATATAAATGCTTCCGGAGAGAAAAAAAACTATTCTTTTAAGCTTGTTTTTTTTTCATTCTTAGCTAGATAGCCTTTAATTTGCTAGCTCTAGATGCAAGTGTAGGAACCGCGCGCTGATCCAACTTGGTTGTAGATCTCGAAGCAAAGCTTGTACTGGATATTGCTAAATGCCAAATTGAGGCGTATTCTATGCTCAAGTCTCCACAGGCATATAGAGTAGAGAACTGCGTGTTTCTCCAGTACTCTTAAGTCATGTTTCTCCAGTAAGTGAAGGGTCCCTTTCTCCATGTCTTGTTACTATTTTAATTTAATCTGAATGGAATATTTCTAAGTCTTGTTTCTTGAGTTGGCGTAAGGCCGGGTTCATTACCTAGGTCTAAAGCTTACTCCCTCCGTTCCAAATCGTAGGTCGTTTTGACTTTTCTAAGTTCATAGATATTATTATGCACCTAGACATACACTATATCTAGATGCATAATAATATCTATGAACCTAAAAAAGCTAAAACGACCTACAATTTGGAACGGAGGGAGTATATTTTAAGCGCAATGCAATCCAGTTGTTGCAGTGGAGACTGTTAGCGGGACGATCAAAGTGAGAATTCCAAGAAATAGAATGCATACAATAAAAAAAATAGAATTTGGAGACTCTATGATTGAAGCAGGGACATATAACTTGCAAGCTTCCCCATGCATACTGATATTAATTTCCTATGAAAAATCTTTATTTTTTAAAAAAAAACTCTTATCCGGTTTTTTTGGATGGTAACCCTGGGTGGGTCATTTTTTTCATGAACCACCCAACTTGTGCTGATCCATTCCAACATTTTGCTCTCTTTTAAAGGTTTTCCGGATTATATGACTGATAAATCTGTGGCCTCTGTTTATTTTCTCCCACCTCTAATTATTGCCCAAAGTCTTCGCCACCAGAGAGCATTTATTAGTTTTTGAGCCTTTGCAGTAAACAAAATCTATGGTCTTTTTTATCTCCCCTCCATCTCTAATTTTTTGCAAAGTCGTCTTTGCCATCTTACCGCTCTGATTAATTCGTCGTCAACTAATAGCGTACTCTTTCAATGCTTGTCCAAGAGACATGTGCATCTTGCATTGAAGTCCATGGACATATCATATGAATGGCTTGAAAGTCATCGGCCTATATAATTAATCATGCACTCCAGGAATCCTAAGGCCAAATCAAGGGGAGAATAGGACTTGTTCCTTATGCCAGTGGTTGAAGGTTAGTATGATCATTGCACCGTACAGTACTCACCTTACTTCCCTTAATTACATAAATCCAAATCAGTATATATATGGGATCGAAGGGTGCATCTAATTAGTTTGAAGAAACCTTAATTTTAAAAGGTTTTGGGGCACCATTTTAAGGAATGAAAAAATTATAGGCATGATGCTTTGGCTGCATGGATGAGTACACTTCATTGTGCTCCGGAAAATGGTGAGCAGCCTTAGCAGAAGAAAAACAATATGCATTCTAGATTTAGGTACAGATACAAGGATGACACGTTCAAGAGAAATTTGCATACAGTACAGCATGTCACTACTCATACTTAACTTTTGTCACAACTTATTTTTTTTTGGGGAACTACTCCAACAGGTTTTTCATGGTTTCCTCTTAATTATTAGTCACTGGAACATAAGATATGTGCTAATAACTTGGTAACAAATTATTAGTCAAAACCCAGTTTTTGCATTATGCAACCATTTTTAGATAGATGCAGATTGTTCCATATTATACATTGGCCACTAGGAGCCACTGATGAATTATCTCTTTATTATATTATTATTTAAAGTCATACATGGTTATAAATCTCAAAGCTTGTACAGGATATGCCAACTTGACCCGTATCCTATGTTCCATTACACAAAGGGGCTATTTCTGACCCGTATCAGAAATAGCAAAAGCCACTCACTGCTGACAACGAGATCTAGTACCCATTGAAAGAACATCGATTGGAGGAACTCTCCAAGGAACGCAGACTTACAATCCTTCACCATCATCAGAACAGAGTTTTGAAGATGCCAGATCTTGCTGTAGAGCAGTCGAAAAGAAGAGGTCGAGATTGCCACATCGAAAGCCAACCAACTACTTCCTCTGATAAGGACACAAAATGCCAAGATCTGAAGAGGGATCAACAGATCTGACACACCAAACTCTCACTGGCACTTCGTCGACGCTAGATCGAACTTCGTCGAGGTAGGAAGATGCCAGAGACACCTTATTGCAAAGCACCATCGTCGCCACCACCTTGTCGATGACACCAGAAACTAAACCCTAGATCAACAAGGATCAACAAACCTAACTTAAGACTATGAAGGAAAAGGGATTGGGTCCCCGCTCCTCTATCCACCAGCGAGATCGCCGGTTAGGAGAGAGGAGGGGGACCAAGGCGATATTGTAACCAGTTGTCTATCACCAACTTCAACCCGATCTTTTTGTGGCTAGATACCTAACGTTTTCGCTCCAATTCCAACAACAATATTCTCGTTTAGGGGTTGTTCAGATCTCCAGTTTTACAAAAACAAACTTCCATAAAACTTGTTTAATTGTAACTTCTCCTAAAATTCTGTTTGGATCACTCAATAAACTCCTGGATAAGGGAAACCCAATTTCCACAAAACTAAAGAAACACGTATTAGGAAAAATTACTTTCGAGCATTTTTATAGGAACCAGTATTGGATAATCACGATTTGAACCAAATAAACACGTCACCCCGCTTTTGCGGCTAGATAAATCCAAACACGTCTTTAATAAAACTTAGCCTAACTAACGCACCTATCAAAAAATGTTTTTTTAAGTTGGTTTAAACGTGTTTAAATAAAACATGTTTATATTTTAGAGATCTAAACAACCATTTGGTGTCATTTCTTCTGATTCTAACGAGAAACGAAACTGATTCTACCGTCTAAACCACCCCTAACATTTGCATCTCAAATCTAACAGTAGTGCAGAAATCTTTTTTAGCGACGCCTCCCTTTTCTAACAGAGGCGGTTCAACTAGCACGCCACCTCTAATAGCGCTGGGAAGCACTGTAGCTCAGTGACCGTCGCTGGAGATCCATTTTCAGAGACGGTTCCATTAAGAAACCCGCCTCTAGAAATGGATCCATTTCTAGGGGCGGTTTAGTAAAGAGAATCGCCCCTGAAAATGGGATTTTTAGGGACGATCATCTTTATAGAAGCGCCTCTAATGAAGACAGATTTTCAGAGACGGTTCATTAAGAGAACCACGTCTCAAAGACATTAACAAAGGCGGTGCTCTTTAGGCAACCGCCTCTAAAAATCACGCCCGTAAATACACTTTCTATCTCCTCACAACAGTGCTGTTGAGCACCATTGTTCAGCTCACTTGGAGGGCGAGAAATAGCAAAAATAGAGGGGGAGGTTTTGCCCTGTGAACCTTTGAAGGAGTTGGGTTTGAGAGGTGACCTTGTGGCATTCCAAAACTCTTTTCAAACTTTATCTATACATTTCTTTCACTTGGAGATCTTGAGAGAGAGAGAGACATGCATGATGTTTGTTTTTTTTAATTTTCCTAGCAATTTAGAATGATTTTATGCCCATCTTACTTGGCTCACATGAACTCTAGTTAATTTTTGTATTTACTTTTTCTTTTTTGGTTCATAGAGTGTTTATAACATTTTTAAGCTCTAGGTCTAGAATAATATAATATTTTACAAAAAAATAGACAATTCCTTCAACATTTATATGCGAATAATATATTGATGCAACTATACCTTTTCTTTTCAAAGGGCACATATGGACAGGTCATGGATGTACACGATACGAAGACATGAACCTTCCTACATACAAAATGTGAATGGTTTTATTGAAGCCGCTAGAAGACACGCATTGATTAAGCAGACAAGGACATATATTGTCCCTGTTGTGACTGTTGGAACCGGATAGTATGCCGAGATCCAAATACGATAAGATCACACTTAGTAAGAAGGGGTTTCATGGAGAACTACAAGATTTGGGATCATCATGGTGAGAGACGTATAGAAGCAGGCAACAAGGAAGCTACAGATGCACTAGAAGTAAGGGAAGATGATGATGCCCATCTTGTCATGATGATACAGGAGATGATGTTGTAGGAGGTGGTGGTGGAGACGAAGGCTGTGGTGGGGAGGATGATGGTGAAGACAATGAAGACGAGGAAGAAGAAGACTTCCTGGAGGACATGTTGTGCCATGTAGAACAAGAATTACTATTGAAAGGGCTAAATAACTTGGAGATGGTACAGAAGGCAAGGAAAGAACGTTTGTACGAGGAGGAAAAGGGTTGTGAGAAAAGGTGGTCGTTGCTACGTTTTGTGCTAGACATACTGATCTTGAAGGCTAAGTATGGCTGATCCGTTAGGAGCTTCAACGACCTATTGACTTTGTTGGCTGTTGTGCTTCCTAAATCAAACTTTGTGCCCGCCAACACATATCAAGCGAAGAAACTTATCAGTCCACTAATGTTGGGTGTGGAATGAATACATGCGTGTCCAAATTAACCATTGTATCCTTTATTGTGGGGTGTTCAAAGACCTAATGAATTGTCCAACCTATGGTGCTAGTCGATACAAAAGGAACGACAACTGTAGTGAGGAAGACAGGGGTACTAACACTGGGAAATAGAGAAAGAAGGGTGGAAAGAAAAATGACGCTTCTTAGAATGTTGTAGAGGAAAACAGTACCTTAGCAGTAGATGATACTAACCAAATAAGAATCCCTGCATTGGTAATGTGATATCTATCACCGATCGGTCGCTTGAGGTGTTTGTGCTCAAACCCATGGGACTCAGAGCTCATGCGATGGTGGGCTTCAGATGAATGCTAGAAAGACGACGGAGTGCTACATCACCCATCCGATGCACAACAGGGGAAGGACTTCGATGCCAGGTATAAAAAATTTCATGAAGATTCAAGAAACGTAAGGTTTGCTTTAAGCACTAATGGAAGGAATCCTTTTGGTGACAGGACCAGCACACACAGCACATGGCTAGTTATCCTGTCAATCTACAACCTCCCTCCATGGTTGTGTCAGAAGAGAAAGTATTTGTTGCTGACCATTATAATTTTAGGGACAAAAACACCAGACATCAACATAGATGTTTTTCTCGAGCCATTGATGCAAGAAATGGAGACACTCTGGAAGCATGGAGTCAAAATGTGGGATGAGCTTGCGAAGAGTTCCTTCACATGCAAAGCTATCATTTTTGTTACCATCATTGACTATCCAGGACAATTTTCCCTTTCAGGATAGATCAAAGGATTCTTGGGATGCTTGGAATGCTTGATTGACACTACAGCTTGGTTCCTAGAGGGATACCAGAAGGTAGTGTACATGCGTCACCGGTGTTTCATAGTGGAAGGACATAGGTACCGAAGCAAGAGGATGATGAAATAATTCATTGGTAGTACTATTGAGACAGAACATGCGCCAAAGAGGCAGGATGGGCATAACGTGTATAACATGGTGAAGAACATCAAAGTCGCCTATGGTAAAAAGAAAAAGGGTGGAAAGATCAATAAGAGAGATGCTTTTTCACCTCATCCACACGTTCCATGTGGCTACGACAGCCATTCTTACCACGCACGCGGTTACGACAGCCATTGTTGCCGCATTTGGCCCGACTATAGCGACGTTTGTCGTGGATTTGGTCGGCAGCGGTGGCGAGTTGGCCAGCGGTGGCCACATGCTCAATCCTGATCTGGTAAGTTGATTCCTCTTTCTCTAATCTAGATTATTACTAGAGAGTTAAGACACGAATGGTAATATTTTTTTTCACTGATTTCGTGTATTAATCTTGGACAATATCGTGCACGTGCATAAGCTATGGTGGTGTAACTAGCACGTGACAATGGCCGGACAACTGCCTCCTCCGGATCTCGGCTACATATATGATGATGGATTTTTTTCCAGTGTTGTCGTATGCAGAGCCCCCATATCCAAGCATAGTAAGCAACATGTGCTTTCAGTAAAATAATATGCTTTAAAGACACCTCTACATGTATTTTTTCCTGATTTATATGATTCTTAAATGTACCATAGACAATTCATCTGCTCCAATGGTTCGAAGAGACACTCTCAAAGTTCGGTGTTGACGAGATCAATGTTGAGAGATTCCATAATATACTGGGTGGCTGGCAATGTCAAATTAGATTTTTTATCGCAGCTAGGTGGGGTGACCAAGGTCACCTTGTAGAAATCAATGAGACGGGCATAAGCCAACCCCATCAGGTTAATGCGTAAAAATATGCTGTGCTGGAATGTTTAAGGGCGCTTGCGAATGTTGGGTACAATATTCCTTCGTTCTCCTCCATGTTGCTAAGAGCTTTGGATGCGGGTGTCCGTCATGATGTGGTGGGTCTTTGTCAAGCGTTTGCTCAACACAACCTATATGATGTGGTAAGCTCGAAGTGAATCTCATAGGTCATACCTAGATTTATTGGTATGTCTATATGCATGGTTCTCATATCCATTTTTCGGTACTTACAGGTTGAGGAGTATGACTTAACCTACGCAGCTTGTAGCTTTGAAGCCATTCTAAACCAGGCCTTGCCTCGATTGGGTCCTTATGAGTGGCAATTTGCTGGGCCAATAGCCACTACACATGGATTCCAGGAACGTGTGCTTGTGACAAGGGCATGAGCATCTGGACGACAATTGCTAACAGTCGTTGGCAGACCTTGTGCTCAATCTTGTGAAGCAAGGGAGAGTGCTCTAGTCAATACGCTGCGCTACATCATTGATAGTCTAGAGTATGAAATTAATGACCTACACTACACTTACTACTACGTGATGCGACGTGGACCAAATATGTAATCAATTATGTTTGCATGAACTTTGTTGTGTACTTCAACAACTGGTTTGTAGTGACTTAAATAATGGTTTGTACTAATTAATTATTATGGTTTGTACTAATTTATTTAAATTATTTTCGACTTGTCACATGAATTCAAATGAGCGTTTTTCAACAAAGGTTTATAATTTAACTTGCCCACATGTTGTTCACCTACTAAGGCACATTGCCTCCAACTCTTTAACATAAAAGAAGTTCTATCTAATGCAGAGTGAAAAAAAAAGAAACGGAGCCGCTGGACGGTCCGGCCACTGTAGAAAAACATAGGCTGGACAAAGCTCTACGGCCGGACTATGATTTTTAGGAGCGGTTTAGGTAAAGTCTGGCCTGTTGATCTTCTCAGTGGCTAGACAGGATTTCAAAAACATACGGGCCCAACCGTTTTTGTCTCGCATGACCTAGCCTCATCAGCACCGTGGCTGTAGCGGTTGTAGCACTCGCCATCGCCATCGCCGCGGCTGTTGCGCCGAAGGTTCACTGCCGGTGCATGATCCTCGGTTCCTCGCGGCCGTACCGCTCCACGCCGCCGTCTCTGTGACCCGCCGAGGATCCGCACGGCCACCCCAGATCGGCACCGCCATCCCCTACCTCCGACACTCCACCCACGCCACTGTCGTCCTCGTACATGACACTATCCCATGTCACGCACATTCACATGGCTTTGCTCCTCACTACAGTGTCGCATGCATTCGACTAAGGAAAGGTGATGCCTTTGCTCCCGCTAATCATGAATGCTACATGCTAGATGAAATGTTTGTATGGTTTTTATGTTGTTTAACCTAATCTCATGGCTTTCCCCCACCGAACTCTTGCAGATGACATGAAATGGAAAGGAAAAGGCTCCTGAAGAGGAGCCAAAAAAGAAGAATAGGGTTGAAAACCGCCGACAAAGAGAGGAAGAAGCCACCATGGCTATGTTGGCCCAAGAGTCAAGGCATGGTCGTGGTCATGGTAGTGCATTGAGGATTTCGGATAGACAGACTAGAGCATTGGCCCACCAAGCGTAGATGAGCGAAGAGACCCATGAGGTTATCCCCGAGGGACAAGAGATGGAAGAGTTTATTGAGGAGCAGATTGCACGAATGAAGTCATTCGACTCGACACACTAGACTTCTCCGTTTGCACCAGACTCGTGCTCACCTACAGTCCATCGTCAGGGCCCTAAAACTAGAGGAGGTTTGACTGCTGTCGTAAGTGGCAGAAAGAGGAGCAGGAGAGAGCAGGAGAGAGGGCCTAGATTCCATGACTTTACGAAATTGAGCTCAAAGAAGATACTATCTATCAAGTTCTGCCCTGTTGAGTTCTAGTTTCCACAGGTCAGAGAGCATGGCGCCAGTAGGGCTTTCGGACTATTGCTTAGGGGAGCTTTCACAGGAGATACCAGTTGATATATATTGCACTAGCAAACCAGAAGCGACTTGGCTAGGATGAGCTTGAGAGAGCAGCAGGCATACCGATCCGCCCCCTGTTTGAGAGCTTCTAGGGCTTCGTTCGTCTTTTTAGTGAGGTGGACCGAATAGTGGTTCGTTGGGTACGTCAGTTTTATGCTACAGTGTGGATCAACCCGTGGTGGGAGTTTATTCAGTTGATGATCAATGAGCACATGTCTCGAATTTACGCTGGCAAGCTAAGACGTGTCCTTAGGGTTGCCACCTTAGACAGGAAGCTACACTAGATAGTTTACGGTGACGTGGATCCCCCGCAACGTGGGAGAGCTGGAGGTAACTTCCCTACAAACTAGCAGATACGTCCGCTCTTCAGGCAGCCCTTCACTGACGGCTCCCTATGTACACGGGACCGACTGCGACTGGAAGTGCATGTTCTACACATGGCTCTAAGGAAGATAGTCCTCCCTCGTGGGGGCAACCGGGAGTCGTTGACCAGCTTGCAGCAGTGGCTTCAACTCTCTATTTGCAACGGAGAGCAGGATGTCATTGCTGATGCTATTAGTGTTAGACGACAACAGGTGTACCCTCATATTATTAGCTATCTGCTTAGTGAGATTTATCCACATATGTGCTAGGATACTTACAACGAGTTAGAGAACGTGCTTCTGACCTACCATCCAGCATTGAGTGGTGATCTGCATCCTGGATAGCGTGCCCATAGAGCCGCTCAGGAGCAGTTCTCCGTAGAGGAAATAGAGAGACACACAGAAGAGGATGTAGCCCTAGAGCAAGCAGAGCATGAGGCTGGATTAGGAGGGATTATGCATGTGGAAGAGGAGGTTGATGCAGACAAATAGACTGAATCAGACTCAGATGACAACGAGTACCTCCCTATGCCACCATGCCGTGCACATGACCACAAGGCCTCAGGGTCTGCGTTGGACATTGACGATAGTGACATTGAGCCACCTGTTATAGTGTCCTCTGCCCCTCCTCAGGTGACTCCAATGTCTGTTCAACAGCCATTAGAGCTTGCACAGATACTTAAAGTATTGAGTGAGTCCAATCAGAGTATGGCACGGGCCCAGCAGGAATAGGCCGCCGAGTCAAGACATCAACAAGAAATGCTTGTCCTAATGCAAGAGTAGATGAAGCAGCAGTCATAGGTTCTTTCTCAAGCCCTGGCAAATCAGCAGGCATAGATGGCTCAGATGTACACACTGTTTAGTGATTGCTTTAGTCAGCTTTACACTACCACAGGACTTCCACCCCCTAATTTGGAAGTCCTTGCCCCACCTCAGGGTCAGCCTCGGGCTATGTTGCCAGCTAGCCCGAGGATCGGTGGTTTCCTGCCTATACCACTCCACACCTTCCCATCGAGTACTCACATTCAAACAGGTCTACTATCATGGCCAATTGCTCTAGGTCCTACTCCAGCTGCGCCTATCTACACCGAGTCATCCCCTAGGACGGTGCATGAGCAGAGTATGCCTATAAATCCAGAGGGTACTAGGTAGTTAACCCAGGCGGATACTGTGAGGTCAACCATGGAGTTAGGTACAGATACTCTCGAAGCTCCTGAGACTACGTCGTAAAGTTCTGTTTCAGAGACTATTGTTCCTCCTACAAGTGAGACCAAATTTATAGTTCATAGTGTTACCATTTATGTTTCCAAATGAATTTATTATGAAAATATATTATTTGATTAATTTAATTGTAACTATTTTGTATTATAAATGTTAAACTATTATTGCTCCTACAGGTGAGACGACCCACGAGGTTCACAATACCATTGGCGCCAATGTCGTAGACAACATCACCGACCCTCCTATGCCTTCATCGGTAGCAGGTGCTTCAGATGGTCCCTCGGATGTGTAGTCACCATAGATAGAAAGGAGATGACATGAGAGTAAGGGTGGTGAGATGGAAGTACCGATGTTAAGATCAATTTTGATGTGGAAGACTTGTTATTTCGCTTTTGCCTATGAGACTTGTTATTTGGCTTCTACTTATGAGAACCACTATGTATGACTATTTATAAATCGACTATCACCCTTCGTTCTTGCTAGTTGTGCTTGTTGTGAGTAACATATGATCACATTTGAGTTTTTCATCATTTTCCATATTTGTCTTGTCAATTCACACTTCATGAACCAAACGTGTTCGCTTGCTTGGGACTAAACATTCGGGGAAGAGGTGTGTAGGTATAGGTTTTGTTCCCAATAGCACAACGTAACAAGTTTCACCATAAAGGAATGAATCACGACCGAGCAATGCGTTCCCAACCTTTTATTCACTCAAGGGACAGTCCAGCCAGGTATAAAATGACTTCGCCGGACCATTATTTGGGTGTCTGGCCAGTTCTTTGTCTGGGACATGAACAATCAGGAACTAAAGGACAGTCTGGCCATATTCTGCTACCTAAGGCCGGACTTTACTCCATTCTTTGGCTCAGCCAAATCCCAGGTTCTTGTTCGCGCAAGTGATAGTTGCTTTAAATGCGAGCCTGCAACTAGAGTGGACAATTTGTGTGTCCATGTTCTTATATAGGAATAGGAATACCACCCAAGACACTATGGTGTGTCTCGCAACCTTAACAAGTTTGCCGTTACTAGCACACGACTTCATGTTAGAGGCATACATTCTGTGCATGACATGTAGAAGCACGTACAGTTCTATGGCATTGTGAACTATAGACTCAATCATATGCACCCATAGTTTGATCCTGCTCGAACTTGCTCACCCCTATGCCTTCCAATACTCTCCGTCACAGTACTCCTCCCGATCACGCCCACTATAGGGTCAAACGCTTTCCTTCACCCTACCCCTGTTTCTCTGTACGTATTGTGTACTTAGACCATGGCTACTGTCCCGAAAAGCAAGGTCTATGGGGGGGAGGTATGGCCACATCTCTCTTGCTTGAGTTGGCCGTGTAAGACTAGAAGATCCTTTTGCGTCGTTGTCTTTCGCTTCACCCAGGTTGTTTTGATGAGCTTCCTTGTCTGCAAACTTGCTTACCGAACAATAAGAGTCTCCCCGGTTACTATGTGTGGGCTCGAAGCTATGTTTGATGCAGCTCGAATCTTAGCGACCACCTAGGGGCATTAGCCACATTGAGATCAAACATGTTTCTTTTTGCTTGACGGTGCGTGGAAGTCACATGTGTTGTGTCCCATGGGGAAATCCCGTGCAAAGACCATTGCAACAAGGAAGAGTATAGTGGGAACATTTTTAAAAATGGGTTTTCAACATTGAGTTGTATAAGAAACAAGAGGTGGTGTACTCCATTCCTCCCACAATTATGGTATTCCTGCTAGTCAAAATCGAAGATTGACCAAATTTATAGTTCATAGTGTTACCATTTATGTTTCCAAATAAATTTATTATGTAAATATATTATGTGATTAACTTAATGGCAACTATTTTGTATCATAAATGTTAGTGCCTTTTCATGTATCTTCGGTAAAATTAGACTTAGTACAACTGCAGGCAATGTTGCCAGCTAGCCTTAGGAGATGACGCGAGAGTTAGGGTGGTGAGATGGAAGTACAGATGTTAAGATCAATTTTGATGTGGAAGACTTGTTATTTCGCTTTTGCCTAAGAGACATGTTATTTGGCTTCTACTTATGAGAACCATTATGTATGACTATTTATGGATCGACTATCACCTTTCGTTCTTGCTAGTTGTGCTTGTTGCGAGTAACATATGATCACATTTGAGCTTTTCATCATTTTTTCATATCTGTCTTGTCAATTCACACTTCATGAACCAAACGTGTTCGCTTGCTTGGGACTAAACATTCGGGGAAGAGGTGTGTAGGTATAGGTTTTGTTCCCAATAGCACAAAGTAACAAGTTTCACCATAAAGCAACGAACCACGACCGAGGAATGCATTCCCAACCTTTTATTCACTCAAGGGACAGTCCGGCCAGGTATAAATTGACTTGGCTGGACCATTATTTGGGTGTCCGGCCAGTTCTTTGTCTGGGACATGAACAACCAGGAACTAAAGGACAATCCGGCCATATTCTGCTACATAAGGCCGGACTTTACTCCATTCTTTGGCCCGGCCAAAGCACAGGTTCTTGTTCGCGCAAGTGATAGTTGCTTTAAATGCGAGCGTTCCACTAGAGTGGACAATTTGTGTGTCCATGTTCTTATATAGGAATAGGAATACCACCTAAGACACTATGGTGTGCCTCGCAACCTCAACGAGTTTGCCGTTACTAGCACACGACTTCATGTTAGAGGCATACATTCTGTGCACGACATGTAGAAGTACGTACAGTGCTATGGCATTGTGAACTATAGACTCAACCATATGCACCCATAGTTTGATCCTTCTCGAACTCCCTCACCCCTATGCCTTCCAATACTCTCTGTCACAGTACTTCTCCTGATAACGCCCACTATACGGTCAAACGCTTTCCTTCACCCTACCCCTGTTTCATATATGTTAGTGACTTTTCATGTATCTTTGGTAAAATTTCAAACCATTTGACCTTTTAAGAAACCAAGAGTTGCATTGATTATGGGATGGCGAGAATCCTGTCTGTTGTGTGCTTGGGACTAAACATTCGGGGAAGAGGTGTGTAGGTAAAACCCTTTCCTTATTCCTACCCCGGTTTCTCTATGCATATTGTCTACCTACACCATGTCTACTGTTTTGGAAAGGCCACGTCTCTGTGCATGATATGTAGAAGCACGTGTGCCTTGCAACCTTATCGAGTTCGCCGTTACTAGCACAATACTTCATGTTTAGTGCACTGCAAAAGCATATCACTCCCATTACATTACGACCACAAAGTGTTTAAGTACGTACACTTCCAGTGGATGGATAGATTTGACTGCTAGCACTGCGACCTAATAGTCTGACTAACTCTGAGATTACTCTAGCTACAAGGACTAACACTGAGATTAGATTTAGTACAACTGCAGGCAAGTTTGTTTTGTTGGCTGCATCCAAATAGTTGTAGTTACCTCCTGCATGAAGTGGTAAGCATAGCACCACCAAGTCCAATACCAGGAGTTCTACTAACATGCAATGCGAACTAACATTACATGAACTTCCAAATTATCCAAATTAAAAAAAGAAATGATTAAAGCTTGGACTAAGATAATGACATCTTTAACTTCAAATGCACTCTGCCGCATCTTCTGATCATGTACCGCAGGTTCAAGTGGTGGTGGTGGTTTGAGATCATTCTCATGACGATAGAAGGCTGCACGAGCTTCATCTTCTGACTTGTATTTTTTGTAGCAGGCTCCTTTGAAGCCATCCACTTCAGCATGTGCAGTCTGCCAGTTAGAGTAGACACCAGGGTTCTGACCAGAATGCACAACATACCACGCCATAGCTTGCTAAGTTATCAAATATATTAGATTAGACATGTACTCAGGTAGAGAAACAAAAATTCAAAGTTATTTGTTAGCTGCAGATAAAAATAAGTAGCAAGAAACACATCACTGGCTAAGAGACATATATGTGCTCAGTTCATGGGTTAATTAATGAACTAGTTTGTAGCAAGAAAACAATTTACCGGACTTCTATTGTTCTTCCAAATTACTATCTTCTATTAATAAAACAATTTAAAGTAACATATCTATACTATTATGAAAAATAATAAAAAGAAAACTCCTAAATTTTGGTTTAATTGCCGGACTCCATTATTATTTAAATAATCTCTAAACACTACCGGAAACAGTAGAATTGCCGAGTGCCTGAGGGTTTGCCGAGTGCATTCCATCGGGCACTCGGCAAACATCCAAGTTACCGAGTGTATTTAATGAAACACTCGGCAAACATATAGCACTCGGCAAAAGCAAACTTTGCCGAGTGCCTAATATAAAACACTCGGCAAAATACAAAAAAACTCTCTGCAAACACAGACACTCGGCAAAATGGAGTCACGTGTGCTGGGCGTGCGGCGGCCATCTGACGGGCGTTGGGGGCGCCGCCCTGCCGTTAGAACTTTGTCGAGTGTCTGTTAGACACACTCGGCAAAGATAAGGTATGTCGTGTGTTTTTTGCTTGACACTCGGCAAACTAATATATTTGCCGAGTGTTTTTTGTTTACACTCGGCAAAGTAATGTTTTGCCGAGTGTTTTTTAATGGCACTCGGCAAAATAATAATTTTTTTTTCTCTCCTGCCCTCCAAACTTTTTCTACTCTCCACATACAACATGTGGTACTATATGTTAAAATTTGGTATATTTCTCCATCTGTTGCTATATTTAAGTAATTTATTGCATTTAGAGGAATTTTTTGGTTTAAGTCAAATTTGAACTGCAAGTGATACAAATAATGGAATAAATTGAGTGGGAGAAATCATATTCATGTTATTGAGTCCATTTTGGGGCCTTACTCGGGAAATGAAAAGAATTTTCGAACATTTTATTCAGGAAACACGACCACGAACGTGTGGCCGAATGGTTTTTAAATTCAAAAAAAAGCAAATGAAGTCTGAAAATGACGAGATTTGTCAAGATCTCCTGATATCATACGTGGAGACTGTGAAAAAAAATTGAGAAAGTTTCGCATAATCTGTCACGTACGACCTTTACAAACCGAAGCATCTCCGAAGGAGAAGTGTAGCGTTGAGAAGGATCCGGTAAGATTTGGAGTCAAAGTGACGGTCGAATTGGAGTTTGACTTCAAAACTTTTTGTATAGGCAATAGACAACATAGATTGGTTCATGTCAAATTTTGGTAATTTTTTAGATCCGTTTGATAATTTTAATTTATTAACTGCAATTATAGAATTTTAATTGATATATATTGAATTTGAGCTATAACTGCATTAAATAATGGATTAATATTCGTAGAAAAATCAAATATGCATTGTTGAGTGCATTTGACAAGGTATTTTTAAATTACACTGTAACAAATTTAGTAGAACACGCTATGAAGAAGGAGGACGGTGGAGCATGAAATATCGATTTATTTTGCCGAGTGTTTTGTACCTGACACTCGGCGAAAAGAATAGTTGTCGAGTGTCATATAGGGGATACTCGGCAACTTCATCGACCGGCCCCACTGCATAGTATCGGGCCATAATGAAAATTAAAAAAAAATAATGCCGAGTGCCCCAGATCTTGGCACTCGGCATATCTATACTTTGCCGAGTGCCGCAAATCATGGCACTCGGCATACTCCTTCATATGCCCCCAACGGCCCGAACCACCGGCCCTCACCCTCGCCCACACACACACACGCCACCACACACACCCCCGCGCCGCATGCCGCCATCCCCCACCGCCTCCCCGCCCCACCGTGCCCCGCCGCCGCGTCGACATCATAGAGAAAGCCCGCTGCTGCTCCGAATTCCACCGCGGCACCGCCCCGTCTCGGCACCTGTGCCCTCCGCCCCGTCTCCACGCCTGCGTCTCCACCGCTCCGCAGGATGCCGCGCAATGCCTCTGCAGCGCTGTGGCCCCGATTCCAGCCAACTCCCTCACGGGGGCCCTCTGCCGGCCGGCGCGGCGCTGCATCGCCTCTGGCCACCTCCCCCGCGCCGCCCCTCGCCCTCGCAGGCCGTTTGCAGCGGCACCAGCCGCCTAGACGCCCCTTTCGCAAGGTAAGTGGACCACCACCCTCACCCTCCCGCCTCGGCATCAAGAAGTGCATTGTGATTCTCTCTGTTTATGTTGTACTATCTCAATTTACTAAATTCTGCATATTGAGTCTTAACAAGTCGATTATATTTAAGATGATCAAGTTAATAGAATTGGTTGTCAGTTATCATAGTAATTTGGAATTATCTTGCCATGCCTTATGCTAAATACTGAACTAAATGTTAATTTGTGCCTTTGCAGTTTTGAACTGGGCTGAAACATGCCTAGTTTCCCATTTAACAGCTTTGAACTCTGGGATTAAATATTACACAATACTAGGCTGTATGTAATTTTGTTGGAATATATCCAATTTATACATGATGATTTAGAAATGTAGGCTTTAGTATCAACGTTCTGCTGACATGTATAGGCAATCGTCTCGTTTAATTTGAACTAGGCTTTACGACTTCAGGAATTTTCCTAATTTAAGTTTTCTATGTGTCGACCAAAAAATTGAAGATTTTTCAATTTTTTCATGACATGCAGTTGAGTAGAAGGCAAAGAAAGATTGAACAAATTTATCATTATAAAAAACTAGTTATAAAAAAAGTTTTGGTTGTAAGACATAATCTGCTGCTCCCCCAATCTCTCCTTTGTTTGGCTGCTGCAGAATAAGATTGGTTGTATGATTGGCAGCTAGTCTGCCTGCCGTCCTCTTGCAGGTGCTGTAGCAAAATGGCAGCAAGCCATCTAGTCAAATTTGTACATGTAGTGGGCTGCTACCAGCCATGTCCTAGAGGACATAGGAGTAGTACACTTTGTACCTTATATGGTACTTGTAGTATGTACATATACTACACCAAAAGGCAATGGAAGTTAGTTCAATGGACAACACGCGTGCACATCTTCTTCGGTTTTGGTTATCATCACAAATAAAAATCTGGACAGCTTCCTAAAATTTAGGATACTACATAGCTGTGCCAAGTGTATGTGGTTGTCGGCCATCGTGCCGTTTTATTTGTTGCAGGTTTTGGAAACCTCCCTGCAGGGGAGGTGCTGCCGAAATTTAGATTTGACACTATTATGTTCCTTTTATTGCAGGAGAGGCTATTGCAACGTCCTCGCCTCATCACTTTGCAGGACAGCAAGGTGAGACATAAAAGACCCTTCTTTTCGTATCATGTTCGTATATCACATAACCTAGCTAGGCGTCTCCCGTTCGAAAGGGATACGGTGTGAAATATGCAGATCTTTGCATATCTATAACCATATCTGTTTCGAATTGTCCACGTTTTTTGGACAGCCTGAGGATGTGTAGATGCGGTTAGTTTCCATGCTCTACTCCGATGCGTGATAGAGTTTCGACAGCATCTCCCTGTTGTTCTCTGGATACACAATCTCCCTTCCAGGACGTGTATTTGGAGGACAGCGGGGAGGTGCTACCGAAATTCTGTCTCGGATAGGAGTAGAGCATGTAAACTAACCCCATCTATACATCCTCGGATGGGATTAGAACCTATCTTCACCTATTAGATAGTATAGGAACGTGTAGATGCAACGTGATTTTTTATATTACTCGCTGATATGTTGTAGGATGGATGACCGTGAGTGGATGTACACGGGCCACTTTAGTCAGTAGTGAGACGGACCCCTAATCTTGGGCTAGTCGAAATTCGACAATTATCTGTCTTACCAGGAGACGATGTCTATATTGTGGCTCAACAGGCCACGCAAGTTTATTATCTCTCATACCCGTGCCAAACCGACGACTGTCTTAAGGGTTGGGATGTTGTGTACAAGGTATCGCCACACAGTAAACTACCTGTACCAAACAATGAAGATTACAACATAGACCCAACATATATGTCGGAGAGTTCTTCCAAGAAGATGGGCTCGAAGGGAGTTTTGAGATAGACTTAACCGAAGCGATCGGAATAGAAGTAGACAATGAAAGGGTTACTGACGAGGACGCTGGAGATGAGGTTCAGAATGTGAAGGACTTAGAATTACTTCAGCGATTACATTTAGGCAATGACAGTGATGATGACATTCCCGATCATGATGATTATATCGACACGCGTGATAGTGACGATGAGACTTATGATCCAGCTAATCCCGAGCATGATGATTATTTCTAATACATGTATGAGCCGTACTAATTTATTTATTATTTGTCATAACTTTCTAAGTATGTTTTGTTTATCTATGCTGATTGGTTTACTCTTTTTAATTGCAGGTGATTGAACAATGGTGGGCGGTACGAGGAAGATCGCGGCGCTTTACGGAAAGAGCGGAGCTTCAGGGTCTGCTTTAGGGAGGGGTCGAGGCAAGGGTGGAGGGAAGGGTAAAGGGAAGGGTAAAGGGAAGGGTAAAGGGGCGAGGCCCCCGTCGCCCGTAGCTCCCTCGTCGTCGTCTGAGGAGCTACCTTCCGCGCACGCCTCTGGTGATGAGGAGGAGGTACCTTCCGCGCACGCCTCTAGTGACGAGGAGGAGGTACAGGAGGAGCAGGAGCAGGTGGAGGAGGAGGTAGTGCGTTTCGAGGCCTAGTTGCGAGGTCCCTCGACCCTCCCGAGGCGACCGATACCTCTTGAGAGACGCCCGATGGTTCGACTCTCTGGGAAAAAGTAAGTAACTTTAGATGTTCTCAATATTTTTTTGTTTGATATGTTGAAAATTACAATGGAAACTAATAATTTATCTTAATCACTTGGGCAGGGGTTGGATTCAGGTTAGTGGGGGTGATCACAACCGCAAGGTCAACGGCATCCTTGGCCTTTGTGCAAGCTAAACTTCCCTAGCTTAGTGCAGTTCTGTGAAGAGCTGTAGCCGGCCTACACGTGGGACCACTATGTTGCCGCCCTCGACGCCGCTGATCGTGACGGCAGGGTATTCTCCACAAGGCGGAGTGGGTGAAGGGCGAGCTATGGGTAAGTATTTCCTCGCACTACATTGCTCAATACATCCACATTCACTGGACATTCTGAAGTAATGACTGTATACATCGTGTCTATATGCATGACTTCTACAGATGCCAGGAGGGGTATGAGGCCAAGGCGGCCTCCATCTCTGAAGAAGCCGCCAAGAAGCTCGTGAAGGACATGCACTACGAGGCGCACGTCTAGGCCATCATCGACTACTATGCTCAACACAGACGGGTGAAGGTTAAAAAAGAAGAGGCAAGAACAATGAACCTGACCCGGGAACAATTCTTGCAGGTACATATAGAAACATTAATACTTACTTTTTATGAGATTAATTATGCTTAATTTCATTTTTTCATATGTCATACACTTGATCACGTAGGTGCCTCCGTACTGGTGCGCCCAACATTCCAGTGCTGGGAATACATGGTGGACAAATGGTTGGAGCCCAGGTGGGTGGAGACGCACACCGCTTGCCAGGACCAGCGTTTGTTGATGCCACGTGCATCACACCATCAAGGCAGCCTGGGCCTCAAGGAATACAAGGAAAAATGGGTACGCGAATTCATTTTTTTATTCTAACACTCAATTCTGCATAATTTCTAATCATTTTGCATTTTGCCGCAGTCGTCGTCACATGATGGCCAGCCTTGCTCCCAGTTCAAGGCATGGGTTCTGTCCAAAAAGGGCAAGGCGACGGCAAATATCGACTTCAACCCGGAGACCCACCCGAGGTGTACAGCGATCCCACGCATCCACAGCCGCGTCAGTGAGTACACAGTGATGGCAAGGTAGGTTCATGGGCCCACATTCGATCCGAGCACCCAAGGATCTTGATGGAGAAATCGTGATGAGAGGCTGGGAGGAGGCAAGAAGCATGGCAGGTACTGGATTGGCCGACAGTACAACGACACGCTACTACTCCCACTCTCTCCCAGATCCGAGAAGGAGCACGAGCGCTGAGCCCGGCCGATACGCCCTGGCAACTGCTACACAGTACCAGATGGAGGCTCTCCAGGTTATTTCTTATTTATTCATCGTTCGTTGATTGTTACGTACTTTAGATTGCATTGTAACATTGATGAAATGTTATAGGCCGGGTGGAAGTAGAAATGAAGCAAGGGGGAGATGGAGGCGAGGATGGCGGAGATGGAGGCGAAGATGGCGGGCCGAGCGGTAGATAACATAGAGGAAGAACAACGGCGGACGATGCAGAGGATAGAGAAGAAAATTGGTTGAGGATGGACCCAAATGTTCCAATAATGCAGAATTTGCATCAATATGGGTCAATTTGGCCACCGCCACGGTGCATTCCCTCCACCTCAGCCACCACAAACTACTCCTGTGAGTCACTTGACACCTTATGTTACATCTATTTATTATTATTATTATTTATGCACAAGATATTAGATGGATGGTTACCTTGCTTTTGCACTACATTAAAACTAACTAATTAACATTACAGATTTTTGATAGCTCCCAACTCTCAGTTAACTTGCTTTTTGCACTAAATAAAAACTCACTAAATCAATTGTGCTCGATTTTTTCCATCTATGTCCAATTGTCCACTGTACTAGCAGTAAGCTATTAGTTGACTTCCATAGAGTTTAGATTATACACATACAGTTGCTGCTGTCGCCACTGTGGGCACAGCTGCCCTGCTGATGAGAGCAGTTCTATTCACAGCATATGTGAGTATGGTTCTTAGCCTTTTTCAAATCACCACACTCATTTATTTCCTGAGCTGTGCGGTACAGGTACTGCTGCTTAATACATATGCAGTTATTGGAACAGTACAATCTTTAACAAAGCTGACAGCTCAGTTTTTCAAACTATGCTTGTATTCGAATCTATACTGGTTGTGTCTGGCATGATCGCTTGGTTCAGTTTTATTACAATCAAAATATATGATTAGAAACTGGAAATTTGCAGTTTCACATTTGCCTTCCAATACATTGCCATTTCCAAACTGGGCAATTGACCCCTAGACGATACACTGAGTAAGAACTGTTATTTAATTGCTCCTAACCTAATGGGACTGTGATATTCTGCTTGTATCATGTGCATGTGTTAAATGGCAAAGTGATCCCTAATTATACTAATGTCACTTAGTTCTGGATGGTCATCAAAGGGGATTATTCTTTCACTTCTGCATTAAATTATTTTATTATTCATTATATGCTAATTGTGCAAGCGGCTCACTCCAGATGATATAGTCCGTGAACCCTGACTGTCAAATTTAATTGACTCGTATATAGGCATCGAAATGTAATATTCTGCCTTTATTAAGCATCATGTGTTATTGAAGTGATTCCGATTTTATCTAGAAAAGGGGATTATTTGAGCATCATGTGTTAATTGTGCAAGCGCACAGTGATTTCTGATAATCTGAAAAAGATGACAGCAAAACTGGAGCAGTAAGCTAGTAGTTGACTTCCATATTAGTTGACTTCCAACAGCTACTACCAATTTGGAACTTGTGAACTTCAACATATAAATATCAATCTTGTCTCACACATGCAATCTCTTCTCTTTTTCTGCAGAATCAATCGGCGGCATCAAATAATCATCTCAAGACCTGGATTTGCGCAGTGGTGGTACCAAGGGCCTCCCAGCTGATTGCATTTGCCTTTGTGGCTTATTGTGACTTAGTTGTGTGACTTGTGATGATGGTTTACTGTGAATTGTGAAGATGGTTTATTATAAATTGTGATGATGGTTTATTATAGCCTGTGAAATACAATTATGTGTGGCATATAATTATGCTTGTGACTTTATTTGAATTGTGATGGTTTATTGTGAATGAGAGGGCGTCCGTTATAGGGACAGATTAGTAAAAAAGGGGGGTGGTAGTTTGGTCGCTTTGCCGAGTGTAACACTCGGCAAGAGATGCTTTTACCGAGTGTCGAGCCAAAACACTCGCGAAGA
>NW_027097058.1:0-8150 GCF_019320115.1 Miscanthus floridulus | reverse complement strand
CCCCCACACAAGCCTGGCTCCCAGAAAACGACCACTCCTGCGTTTTTCTGGAGCCTAGCTAATGGGTGGTGGTGGCTTCTTGGAGCCTGGCTTCGGGTTCTAAACAGGCAACCAAACATGCCAACCAAACAGGTCGATTATTGCTCAGCGTGCCGTGCCAATCAATAGGCTATATGCTTTCTGTCTATGCATGGCCATACCTGATCGTTGTGTTTCTAGAAAAAAGGTACTGGCAGTTGTGGTTTTGGTCTAGGTCGGTTTGGGGTTCTAATGGTTTGGAACCAGGCCTATTCGTGGGCGTCCAATTTCTTCTTCGCGTCAGCCTTCTTAGGTAAGATTAGTGGTGACAGAGGATTAGCTTGGCAACCAAATGTAGTAGTTACGTGGAGAGAGGATTTAAACATTAAAGTGTGTCAATGAAAGGAAGTAAACAAAATACAAGAGGGGGTGAAAACAGATGGATTCGCATGGAACCGAATCTAGATATCACCTTTTACAACATTTTAATTCGAATATGATAATGAATTCGGATATTTTCGAATAAGAATACAGAACGGATGTCTCATATTCGGATTTCTATTCGGATATTTACTCAACTCAACTCAAAATATATATTGTTAAATTTAACATACATGAATAAAAATTTACCACTAAGTTCATCTTTCACTAAAGTATACTTCTAACAATCTCCAATATCGAAGTAACTAAATTGTAATGCATAATATATTGAATAAAATAATAGATCAAGTGAAGAAATTCAAATAAAAGTGGTAGAAAACAAATAGCCATTTTATTTTATCGTTAGTTTTGGAATTACAAATTACACAACTAGATATATTGAAGTATTTGTGTATATAACATAGACGAGGATAGCTCATAAAAATAATATAGTTGTCAATAAATATTTAATAATTCGATATATCAATTAATCAATCAATATTACATTTATATAAATATTTATCATGAAATTATAAATTACATAAAATAATTTACATCAATAAATAAATCAACTAAAGGATTAAAATAATTTAAAACAGCAAATATATTAGGTTTAAACCAAATTAGAAAATACTAGATTAATGTAATCTTTATGTATCATTAATAATTTTAAATTAATATTAAAAGGTATTTATAGATATACTATTAAATGGTTTCAGTGCATTATTAGCAATAATAAAATTACATAATTGGTCACTCTTATGGAGAGAAAACTTTTAAATAGGTTCATGATATCTTGTTTTCTTTTCGAATACAGATACTGTCGGATATTATCGAATACGGATCTGGAATCAGATAGAAAAAAGAGCTGAAAGACGAATATATCCATTTAGTATTATGTTAAAAATTGATACAAATACGGATATCCATATTACAAGTTTTAGTTGATATGGATATCAGATTATTCAGATATCCATTTCCATTTTTCATCCCTAATCACATAATTACAGGCAGGGCCATGCGAGATATTGATGCACTGCGAAGACATAAACTAATGGCAACAATCAAATGTAACAACAACAACAAAGTCTTTAAGTCACAAACAAGTTAGGGTAGGCTAGAGTTGAAACCTAGCAGAAGCAATCAAGGTTCAGGCACGTGAATAACTGTTTTCCAAGCACTCCTATCTAAGGCTAAGTCTTTGGGTATATTCCATCCTTTCAAGTCTCTTTTTATTGCCTCTACCCAAGTCAACTTCGGTCTTCCTCTGCCTCTCTTCACGTTACTATCCTGGCTTAGGATTTCACTACGCACCGATGCCTCTGGAGGTCTCCGTTGGACATGTCCAAACTATCTCAACTGGTGTTGGACAAGCTTTTCTTCAATTGGTGCTACCCCTAATCTATCACATATATCATCGTTCCAAACACGATCCCTTCTTGTATGACCGCAAATCCAACGCAACATACGCATTTCCGTGACACTTATCTGTTGAACATGTCGTCTTTTCGTAGGCCAACATTCTGTACCATACAACATAGCAGGTCTAATCGTCGTCCTATAAAACTTGCCTTTTAGCTTCTATGGTACCCTTTTGTCACATAGCAGACCAGATGCTTGGTGCCACTTCATCCACCCTACTTTGATTCTATGGCTAACATCTTCATCAATATCCCCGTCTCTCTATAGCATTGATCCTAAATATCGAAAGATATCCTTCCTAGGCACTACTTGACCTTCCAAACTAATATCTTTCTCCTCCCGATTAGTAGTGCCGAAGTCACATCTCATATACTCAGTTTTAGTTCTACTGAGTCTAAAACCTTTCGACTCTAAAGTCTCCTGCCATAACTCCAGTTCTGATTCACTCATGTCCGGCTTTCATCAACTAGCACTACATCATCCACGAAAAGCATACACCAAGGGATGTCCCCTTGTATGTCCCTTGTGATTTCATCCATCACTAAGGCAAACAGATAAGGGCTCAAAGCTGACCCTTGATGTAGTCCTATCCTAATCGGAAAGTCATCCGTGTCTCCATCACTTGTTCGAACACTAGTCACAACATTGTTGTACATGTTCTTAATGAGCCCGACGTACTTCGTTGGGACTTTATGTTTGTACAAAGCCCACCACATAACATTTCTTGGTATTTTATCATAAGCCTTCTCCAAGTCAATAAAATGAGACTTTTCTCTGTGTGCCATTATAAAAGATCGTAATTTTTTGTGTGCCCCTGGAAAAATTCAGTGGTCTTCAGCGCCACTACTCCAACTTTTTCGTATCCTCCATGCCACTTCCGTCAGTTTGGGCTCTAACGCCGTCAAACTGTAGTTGTGAAAAGACGAAAATACCCTTAAGTCTAAATATGTTATTAATTTTTTTTGAGCATCTTAACGACTTCAAATGAAAATACTCAAAACTAGAAAGTTGTAGATCTCGTCGAGATCTATAATTTTCATATAAAATTTATTTTCATTTAATTCCACAAAAAATGATGATTTTTCTAAGATATATTAATCATATCAAATCAAAAAAAATTTACGGAATTAAATGAACTTTCTTCATCTAAAGATTTATTAAAATAGCTTTCTTCATCTAAAGATATTATTGGAGATTAGATTAGCTATCATGAACTTCCTCCGTCCCATAATAAATAACTTTCTAGACGGTGGCCAAAGACACACATGTATCCTTATCTCCTTTTTTTCCTTTAGGATATCTCCTAGATTGGTAGTTATTGCATACATGTATCATTAACTTCTACATTAAGGGGCAGTGTTTCATGTTTTTATGGAATGTTTTTTTTGGACAAACTTTAAACCTCAAAGAGTTATTTATAGAATGTTCATGCCTACTTCATTTAGCCCGTATTTATTTTGACTGTAAAAAGGTTATCATAGCTCATTATTTGCATCCTCAAAAGGTTTCCACATAGTAGAATTGTACTCAGTACTACATCCATTTCAAATTATAAGATGTTTTGACTTTTCTAGATACATAATTTTTGCTATGCACTTATAAATATACACTATGTCTTGATGTATGGTAAAAATAATTAACCTAAAAAAGGTTAAAATGTCTTATCCAAGATGAAGGGAGTAGCAAACACTACTACAGAATGGACTTGTTGTCCCGGGCGGTAACGGCCTTTAGTCCCGGTTACCGCGCCGGGACAACGATCCCGGGACTAAAGGTGCCACCTTTAGTCCCGGGTCATCGAGCCGGGACTAAAGAGGGACCTTTAGTCCCGGTTGGTGTTACCAACCGGGACTAAAGGCCCTCCAGCCGAGCAAACGTGGCCGCACCCTTTAGTCCCGGTTGGTAACCCCAACCGGGACTAAAGGTTCCTTTTCTTTTTGTTTTTTTTAATTTGTTTTTAGTTCAGTTACACGTATTTGTTTAATATATAATATGTTTTTATGTACGTATTCTACGCTGCTAATATAAATACACGCACGCATATAATTACATCTAATTCTCATCTCGAGCATTATTATATTCAAATAAAGTATGAACCTATATATATTATAGATATATATATGTATATATACAACACTTTCATAATCTTGTTCTCGAAAATAATGATATCAATAAACATTTAATTTACATCATTTATTCCTTAGGATCAAAGTAGAACTCGCCGTTGGGATTTAGCACTTTTTCTAGAAGATATCCTGCTATTGACTCTTGAACTGCTTTCAGATGGTCTTTTTGCATGACCCTTCGTTTCAACCATTCAGTCTTGCATTTGAAATAAAAGGAAAAGTATTAATACATATATATATATATATTCATTTAAAAATAAATAAAAAATTGATATATACGTACTCTGAGGACATCTTTAGGAGTTCTTCTTATGTGCACAGTGATAAATTCACAAACATAGTATCCACACAAGTTATTACCTGGTTCCTGCCGCAAACACCACTGTACGAGAAGAAGATTATTCTCATCATCTCACACGTAAATTGAAGTACGATATAGTAATTAAACACGTGGGGAAGTGTATATAGTACAACTTACTGGTATTTCAACTACATTAAGTGGTGCCTTGCAATCCTTGCGATGTTGCCGAATAAACTCTTTCCAAACCCTGTGCGACCAATAATGTACGATCGTTAATAAATTATGGCAAAGTCTATTCAATAATAGTTGTGCGCGAGAGATCAAAATTACCCCTGGATAATGTCTATCATATCTTGGTATAGTGCCCGCTCTTTTCTCAACGAGTCAAAGATTACTAACCGACTTGAGTTTAACTCAATGACAATGAGTATCCAGTGAAACCTGCATTGGTTTATACACACACGTACATGCATATAAGTTGTATTGATATTACATAAAATGTGTAGACTACATTATTATTAACAATTACTCAAAGTTGTACGGGAAAAGTATTGTTGTCTTGTCGTGCTGCTTCACGAAGAACATCATGATATTCTCCTGTGCTTCAGATACCCACCGCTCCTTGACAATAATACCGGTTTTGAATACGATATAAGGATCAATGAAGCCAACACTGGTGTCTTGTATTCTTTGGAGCTCTGACATCTGGAATCTGTATATAAATATAAGTTACATGTGAGGATAATTATATACACGTACGCATGGAAGTGAGTTTATTAAATAAAAGTAAGAATCACTTACAAACAAAAGGAGCTAATGATTGATTTGTCCAGAGCGTCCAAGTGGAATAGTTGATGCAATTCTTCGAAACTAATATGTAAGATGTCATCGCCACGGAAGTAATGATGGTCTCTAAATCTGACAAAGATCCACTGCTCACCCCTGCCACACGCCTGCATGTACCACTTGTTGAGCAAGTACATTTGCATACCCAATTCATTCAGAGCCGCAGGGTTGTACAGACTTTTGCCATATTTATAAGTCTTCCAGGTATCAACTTCCAGGTTCTGGATTGGAGCTTTGCCCGTTAATTGATCCAAGGTTAAACCAGTATCTTTAAAAAAAGCATTAAGGGCTTGAACCGACACTTCTCTAGAGTTGTCTGGTCGATAGACTTCTATGTTGGAACCATATTCATTAGCAACAACAAGATTTTGCATTGGTTGCTTCTGTTGTCCGAGCTGTGGGACATCCTTCCCTGATGCTCTTTTCCTTTTCTTACCTGCATCATGTGATTTCATGAGGGAGCGGTCATAGTCTGATAGTGGCGAAGGCTTACAAAGTTCAATCATCTTTTTCTTGTGAGCATCGACCTTCTGCCTCAGCACCTCTCGTGGTAGGTAAAAGTACAGCTTCTCCTTAAGCTTCGCTTGACTCTTGTTTTTGGTATCTATAAAAAAATCTTTCACTTTTTTGTCTTCTTCAGCTGCTATTTGCTCATCAGTCTTTTTAGGAAGTATTTCTTGAGAAATAACTCTTTTTCTCGGGGTCTTCTTTGCCGTCGGGACCTTAGACGTCTTTGTAGTGCGTCGCTGTGGAGGGGGTGGGGGCGGTGTTGGAGACTGGCATGGAGGTGATGTGGCCGGTGTTGGTGGAGATCGGCATGGAGGCGTTGGAGATCGTTGTGGAGGCGGTGGGGCCGGTGTAGGAGTTGGAGATCGTTGTGGAGGCGATGGGGCTGGTGTAGGAGTTGGCGATCGCCGTGGGGATGAAGTCATCTCGCCCCCCGCGACGCTGTGATGAGATGGGGAATGAATGATTAGGCTAGGCTGGGGGGGGACCCTGCTACAAAAACAAGTTGTGTGTCAATTATTTTTGAAGCCAATAGAAAATTAATGGAAAATAATATTTCATTCACTTTTATTCGTACCTAGGGTGAGGTAGGGGAAGCGGTGGCACCCCAGGAATGATGATGAAGCGTTTGCGCCATTGAATAAATGTCTTCTCTGCTTCTCCTAGTGTCTTCTCCCCATCACCGCCTTCAATGTCAAGAGGAACATTGCTGTAACCTTTGAGCACTCTATCGACCGAGACGCTAGCATATCCAGGTTGAATAACTGACCCATGGATTCTTGGTGTCTTCGTTCGGTCTATTGGAGATACAACCCCGACAGCCACCATGATTGATGCATTATTACCATCTGGAATGTGCAGCTCACATGTTGTTAGAGGCTCGGTAATGTCATCAACAGGGAAGCACAACCCAGCGTCGTCTTGAATAACTGGCAGCTCCGTAGAAGCACAACTGCTTTTCATCTGACCAACGGGGCTAATGGTGACTCCCAGCGTTGATTGCGATTGCATTTGACTCATTGCTAGCTGCACTTGCCTCTTGATCTCCTCCTGCATTCTTGCCTCAAGAGATTTTTCTCGTTCACATGATTCAAGCAATGCTTGTCGTGACTCATCAACAAATTGCTCCAATGCACGGATTCGTTCTGCCTCCTCATTCTTCTTTCTCTGGCGGCTTCTGTAGGTATCCGTGTCTGCTGGGAATGCGTGTAGCCACGGAACCGCCCCATAGCCTCTTGTTCGACCACCGTGTTCGGGATTCTATAGGGCATATGTCAATTCATCCTTCTCTCTATTGGGCTTGAAAACACCACTATCAGCTTCTTCCCTAGCACGAGCTAGTCTCTGTGTTGCTCTCTCAATTTTTTGGCCAAAAATTAACTTGCCAGTGTCTGGGTCTAGGCTTCCCCCATGAGCATAGAACCAATTCTTCACGTGTTGAGGCCAGTTCTTCTCTATTGTTTCAGGTATGATTCCCTTGGCAGTAATCTCTGCTTCTAGGTTCTGCCACTTGGGAATAGCACTCCTATAACCACCTGATCCCATGCGATGATGGTATTGCTTCTGTCGGGCATTCTGCCGATTCCTCATCACACGTTCCTCACTGTCTTGAGATGTCTTGTATTCTACGAAGGCATCCCAATGGGACTCCAACTTGACAAACGCCTTAGCATTGAAATTCGGCGTAGCATTCTTCAAGATAAACTTTTTATACAATGTCTTCTTCCAACTCTGGAACAATGTTGCCATCTTCTTCATTGTCCAATCCCTCACTAGCTCCTTCAAAGCATCATCTGCTTGTAATGTGAAATGCTGAGTGATATCTCTCCAAGCTAGGTTCTTGTCACGATCAGATACAAAACTAACATTAGGAGCGGATATCTTCTGCTTCCATTCACGAGCACTAACTGGGATCCTATCCCTTACAATGAACCCACATTGATTGACATATGTCTGAGCATGTGGTCCCAATGGTTTGCCGGTGTCGGTGTCGAATTCTGATATTATGAAACGGCCCTCTAATGGCTTTTTTGACCCTCGGACTTTCCTACTTTTGTCGATGGTTGATGTAGATCCAGAGACCGGCTACATGAGTAGAAACACAACGATTAACAACAAATATACGTACGCATGCATCTATAAGAGATGATAGATAATCGAATATACCTCGCCAGTATTTTCTTGCGCGACAATTTGTTGATCTTCAACCACCGGCATATTCAGGATATCCTCATAATCAGCAAAGTACTGACTCGTGTCATCTACATCCACATTGGTGTCGGCGTTGATAATATCCGCCATTATGTCATCACTCAAGTTATCATCCGGAGCAGCCATTTGTATCTTCAAGATAACACATAGATAGAATTACTATGGTACATAACATAAGTACATGTGATAACACATATAGAATTACTAAATCCAATTAAATATAATAACACATAATATTTCATAAGGATAAACAATAATAAGGTATAGGCTTTGGAATCGAATCAAAAACACTTTCGATC
>NW_027097057.1:12353-40000 GCF_019320115.1 Miscanthus floridulus | reverse complement strand
GTGCGACGCAGTTCACACGGATCTTATCATGGGCCCACTCAGTAGCAAGGCTCCTCGTCAGCTGGTTCGGTCCTCCTGCATAAACAATCATGAATGTAAGGGCAACCCAAAGATATATAAATTTATGCATATGTGGACACTAGAGTGAGAACAAAAATGATTTGGAGTTTTTCAGCGCGTTCGGCTGGTATAGTCCTGGCTTGTTTCAGCTTTTTCTCTCTCACAGAATACTATTCAATCATCCAAAACAATCAAAAAACACTGTTCAAGCTACCATCCGAACGAACTGTTTATTCTAAAATGACAAGGTTTAGATGTGGCCTTATCATAGTGTATGATGAGTAATTGTTATGCACATTCAGTCTTTGTAGTTAAGCTATTATTGCTTATGACTAACCAACCAGAAGCAAGCTCGTGGTGTTGCAAACATGTCTTTTGGCTTACGATGTGCAAGTTTTAAGCATGTCATGGCGGTCCATGGCGAAGGCGAAGGTGAAGCGAGGGATTCACGCCGATGCACCACAGTCAGTGAAGGATGAACACAGAAGCTTGGACCAAGGTACCGAAGGTTGAAGGATAGACCATGGGTAGCAACTTCGCAAGCACATGGGCATGACAACAACAGCAAGTAGGTCCAAATTCCTTGGTTCATTTGGAATTTGTTTTTGGAATCCTTGGTTCATTGGGAATTTGTTTTTGGCTCCATTCATCCCGTCTCTAGTTCCCCTATTTTGTCCTTTCATTTCGAAAGGACGTGTTACGTATGTACTATCATTTTTCCAAAAGAAAAAAAAAAGAAAACTGTCACGTACCTTTGGTGACGCTGTAGAGCGTTTCCTGTGGGAAGGCCAGGAAGCTTGCGATGGAGGATATGTGGACGACGCTTCCCCCGCCGGCGACGGAGGCGTTCCGGAGGAGCAGGTGCGCGAGCTGGCTGAGGTGGAAGCACGACTCCAGGTTGGTCGCCATGATCCGAGAGTAGTCCTCCGCCGTGTACTCCACCGGCGGCTTGATGATCAGCAGCGCCGCGTTGTTCACCTGTACGGGCACTTACTTGATCACCGTCAAGCTGCGGTTGATCGATGGGGTTCCCGGAGCCGGAGAAGACGCATGGTTTCACCTTCAGCTTACCAGGATATCGAGCTTGCCGTCGAAGGTCGCTTTCACTGTCTCCATGAGCCTCTCCCGGTCGGCGCGCACGGCCACGTCGCAGACGGACACGGTGACGTCGAACCCCTTCTCGGCCCACCGCCGGCGGCACTCCTCCAGGTCCATCGTGCTGCGGGCGCACGCGTGCACCCGTGCGCCGAACCCGGCCAGCTCCTCCACGATCGCATGCCCGATCCCCTTGCTGCCACCGGTGACCAGCGCTGTCGCGCCGGCCAGGCTCCACCTCTCGCTGCCGGTCGCCGCTGCCATCCTCCGTTTTTGTGTATGTTGTGTGTTCAACTTCAACAAGTACTAGTAGTACAATGTTGCGATGCGAGTGACTTGAGCCTATTTTGTCATTGCAGTGACAAATAATCTGAGCCGGACTAAACACCAACTGATACTACAGCAGTGCTATTGAGGTGATCTTTTGTGTTCGACATCAACTTAAGAATGAGTGGACCACAATAAGTGGACAATATGTGGACCACAATAAGCGTGTTTAGTCCACTTATTGCTAATATCAGTTGACAAGCAAGTGTGTTCAAATTTATATAGATTTATTCCAAAATTTAATAGTGTTATTTCTTTTTGTCATTTGTAGATGTTAGACTTTGACATCGAGACATCTATGGTGACTTTGTTAATTTCGAAATATAGTGACTTAGTTTTTGGAAGGTGTTGCTAGAGGTACGTTGTGTACATGCATTCAAAGGAATGAGTATGCGTACTTGGATATAATTCACTACTGGAAACCCTCTCTTTGCAGAGCCCGAAATACACTCGGCAAAGGCTTTGCCGAGTGCCGCACTCGGCAAAAAATTAATCGGCAAAGAAGCCTTTGCCGAGTGCTTTTTGTCGGGCACTCGGCAAAGCCTTTGCCGAGTGTCGGAAAAGCACTCGGCAAAATGAAAATGCGAAAAAAAACCCAAAAATAATAGCAAAACTTTTTTTTCGGGGGAGGCCGCCACCGGCCAGCGCCCGCCCGTCTTCATCGAAGTCGCTGCATTTTTTGCGCAAAATCCGCGGCTAACGCGGCCGGCGGGATTCGAACTCACGACCTCTCCCTCGCGTGTTTGCTGCTCTACCACTGCACTACACTGTCACTGGTGTCTAGATTCCGTTATCTATCATCATATATTATACTAAATCAAAAGTAAATTGCTTGTTTGAGGCCCTAAACGAATTCAAATCAAAAAGTGGTCAACTACAAAGTTTCATAACTTTTCGAGATCTACAATTTGTATTTAGGAAGTTTTTCCATCCGAGGTCGTTTGAAAAATTCGAATTTCAAATTTGAGAGATTCAAACGTAGTTTTGCATGATAAGATGATTTCAAATCAAAAAGTTGTCAACTACATAGTTTCATAACTTTTGGAGATCTACAATTTTCATTTAGGAAGTTTTTTCCATCCGAGGTCTTTTGAAAAATTCAAATTTTAAAATTTTCAAATTCAAACGTCGTTTTTGCATGACAAGATGATTTCAAATCAAAATGTTGCCAACTACAAAATTCCATAACTTCTTCTCCTGGACCGCTCCTCACTGTCTTCACAACCGAGCTTCCGACCAATACTGCACAAGTCTCGTTCCCTTGGTACACTGTTCGCGGCTACACCATGGACACGATTGGTGTGACCTCACAAGATTACAAGATCCTTGGAGTACAAGCTAGGTGCGTGCAAGCACCGAGTAGCAAGACCTATGCAGGCGTCACTAAGCACTAAGAATAAGCCTAGAGAAAGTTCTATTTTGTGGTCTAAACTAGCATAAGCCCTTCACAAAGCACTAACACTAATCACCTAAATTTCCCCTAAGCACTTGGATGAAAGCGTCAACTCACTAGCCGCTTCAGCACACTCTAACACCCTAGAAATGACCATGTACAGGCGTATATATAACCCCAACTTCCCAAACTAGCCGTTGTGCACGAACTCCACTTTTGTAGTGAGCACCAGAGATGTTTGGTGATGCCATATGTACTAGCCATTGGAATCCGACGTTTGCTGCTTCATCTCCCCAGTGATGTTTCCAGTGCCACAATGGAGAGTGTTCATTGTCCTAGCCTTCATTTCTTCACTGGATCGCACCTTATATCTTCTGGTGCTCATCCGATGCCTTCCACGTTGGAGATCAGAGCTCTAATGATATTTATCTTCTCCACTACGACTGTGCAGTACTCTTTGTACTGAAGCTTTGATGCCTCATCGAAGGGTTCTGGTGCACTCTTCAGCAGCTAGCCTCAGACTTGACTTCATGTTATCTTTTGGTGCCTTCATCGGAGAGCTTCAATAGTGCACTCCAGTGCACATTGAGCTCAATTTCTTTGTGTTTTCTCAGCCGGAATTCTTGCACTTCATTTCTTGGACCGGTTCCATATATACTGCTATCCATCTAAGGATGAAATGCATGCATCAGATGTTGAAATTTGTGAGACTATTTCTAATAGTTTTATATTTTCTATTAGTGTACATGTTTAACAAACAGTTTTGCATGAGAACGACATTCGGCCTAGAATGTGTTATCTGTGCTATACATGGCCCAGCTAGCGACTACATTGGATAGAGCAATCTCGGTGTGCCGTCGATATCTTTTCTGTTTCTCAGTTTGAGATACTCAAAAGAAAGTTTCATCTGGCCATTTGAGCTAGATGACAAAAATTTACAAAAATCAAATGTGCCATTGACCTAAGCCGGCCATTGATTGTCCAGTGTCAACGTATCGCAAATAATGATTCTCATGTATAATTTTTTTTCTTGCTATCTGAGCACCAAATTCATGAATATATATAGTGTGTGTTGAATCGTATGTCGCCAAGAAGACCCTAGTATAATATAAATATAAACAAGGAACACTCTAGTATAATATAAATATAAAAAAGGAACTATGTAGGAACATGGCAGGGGGATTTGCCCGACCGTCACTATCTTTGGGTGCATTCATCGTTGCATCAAGAAATTGACCTACATATATGGATATATCTAAGTGGTGTGTTGCCCCTGAGGCTGCTAACAACTGGAGTGGCTGTTAGAGTTAACTCCCATGAGCATGATTAGGGTAGCTCACAAGTCACAAACTGATACTAATTAATCTTATATAGAAATGGCCTACTATAGAGACTGGGATACTGGCATATATTACTTATTGTAGAAGATACGGTACATATGGGCATGCAGACAAGCTCGTAGTAGTGGTGATCACGCGCACGGAGATGCAGCTGAGATTTTTTTAAAGAGCCAAATCGAAGTCAAATGATGTCGAAGGTGCAACTCGACACAAGATAATTGTGTATGTTCCTGACTCGCTGGTAAGTCAAATCCAGAATATTCTGTTTTCTTAGTGTAAGTGAACCAAGTCAACACAATTTAATTGCCCATTTTGGCTGGCTCAGTTGAAACAGCACAAAAATACCAAAAGGCTAAGGCCGGTAAAAATTCTATGTGAGGGTGAGCAGGAGCGAGCCTTTCTACAGAAGATACCAAAAGGTAAAAAGTTTGGTATAAATTTTGTACTACCTTCTTTCTAGCTTTTCACGAATGGTGACTGCTCTTAATTTGGCACCTTTGCAAGGACTTTAACAAAATTTATTGCTCATCAGCATCAAACAAAAAGATATATATGTGGATCATCTATATTGTGATATTAGGAAACACATGAATCATTTAGACGCAGATAGAACATTTACGAATTTTGTGTTGAGTGAAACATTTTGGGGTTTCTACACAGCACAAGTTTTTCGACTCACATTGCATATAACATTCAAGTGTTAGTGGAGCCTCTAGAGCCAACTATTTATTTCAACATAAGTAATCTAAGGTCACATATAAGCTTTAATTCATAAATAAATTAATTCAGACTAATTTATAGACAAATAAAGGGTTATGTAAATGAATGAAAATTACATTCGTTATGTATGAAGAATGATGGTTGTCCCGTCGACCAACTACCTCCTGGTAAGGTTCTTCAACCTTAGTCTATCACCTCCTCTCGCCAAACAAAAAAAAAGTAACCCATGTCCATTTCCATTGTTTCACTAGTACAAAAACTATTTTTTTGGTGGGTATAAATTGATTTCTACTAGGACTAGTTTTTAACCGCTAGTATAAAAGGCTAGTGAAAATAGGATATTTCCACTGGCGATGACCTTACCATTGGTAGAAATACATTTTTACTGTCAGTTCGGTTAAGTCACCCACTACTAGGTAAATGCCACCGACTTGGCAATGAGAATCATATTCTCATTTCTGGGTAGATGTTTGGCCTGACAGTGACCCGACAGTGTGATATCTCCTTACACTGCCGGGTTTGGAAAACGACAGTGATAGGGAAGTCTATCACTGCCGGTTACCCTGTGCCGGGTCTGATTTCAGCGTTAATATCGGGTATGGATTTGGCATTGATCTATAGATCTACAGTAGTAATTGTTACCTTTGACATCTTGCTATAAAAAGTAATGTCAACGGTGCCATTACTTTATCTATGTAGTAAGATATAAGAGCCGGTGGTGCATTATATAGCTCGGTTAGTGGTGTCAACTTAGCAGGTCACTACTACTTGTGATTGACTAAAAACAATTGAAACCATTAATTAGGTTCGGACTTACTTTCACACAGGAAAACTAGATTATATTAAACGATGCATTTGATTGAAGAAGATTACAAATAAGAACGAGAAAATCATCCTCAGCACAATGCATGCAAATGTACAGACAGAATGTACGTGTGCCGGCAGCTGGTCTGTCATGTACGCATACATACATGATGAACGTGACAAGTGGACTAGCTAGCAAGCTAAGCTATGGTGTGGCCGCCGTCGATGCAGATGACTTGGCCGGTCATGTAGGAAGCCGCCGGCATAGAGAGAAATGCCACCATGAACGCCACCTCCTCCGGCTCGCCGATCCTCCCCATGGGCAGCCGCGCCATCTCCTTCTTCACCAGCTCCGGGTCTATCGTCTTCTGCTCATCAATCCAAAATAAATCAATCATCCCATGAGGTCATATATAATCATGTAATAATAACATTTATAGCTTTTACTTGAAAAGATTAACATACAAAAATATGCATAGGAAGGAGCTGACTGAGATTAAAATTAAAGCTTACATCACTGCTGATGTCAGTCCTGATGCCCCCAGGCGCGACGCAGTTGACGCGGATGCTGTCGCTGGCCCACTCCGTGGCCAGGCTCCGAGTGAGCTGGTTCATGGCGCCCTTGGTCATGGAGTAAACGGCGAGCGCCGGGAGCCCGATGAAGCCAGCGATGGAGGAGATGTTAACAACGCTACCACCACCGCCGGCGGCGGCGAGGAGGAGTGGGTGCGCGAGCTGGCTGAGGTGGAAGCACGACTCGAGGTTGGTCGCCATGATCCGCGAGTAGTCCTCGCCGGTGCACTCCAGCGTGTCCTTGAACATCGACTGCCCCGCGTTGTTCACGAGGATGTCGAGCCTGCCGCCGAAGGTGGCCCTCACGGTTGCCATGAGGTCCTCCCGGTCGTCACGCACGGACACGTCGCAGACGGAGACGGTGACCTGCAGCCCCTTCTCCTCCCACCGCCGGCGGCACTCCTCCAGCTCCGCCGCGTTCCGTGAGCACGTGTGCACCCGCGCGCCGAACCCCGCTAGCTCCTCAACGATCGCGTGCCTGCCATGCATGTTAATGTAATGTAAGTGAACTCGTACAAACGTACTAGTAGCTAGATCCCAATCAAGAGATCATCATAGCACGTAATGTACCCTATGCCCTTGCTGCCGCCGGTGACGAGCGCCGTCGCACCGGCGAGGTTCCACCGCGCCGCCCTGCTCATGCGCGCAGCCACCATCTTCTTCCTCTCAATCTCTTGACTTGTATAAATGTATAATGTACGAAAGATCGGAATTAGAGTGATCGTCGATGGATGTAGAGTGCAAATGGGATGGATGAGATGCTACTCCACATCCATGCAGCATGTATTTATAGTGATCTGACCGGATGGCACCTCCATTGAAATGTGCAGTGGCGCACTAAGCAGAGCTGCGCTGACTTTGAATAAACTAGTGTAAGACCATGTTTTAGTCATCCGACGGCCGGGACAGATACGGCGCACAAGAAGACGGCCGCCCACCCACTGCTGGTTTATTCCAAGCATCCGTCCAGAGAACAAAATATTTATAAATTTGTATAAATTCCACTGCCGTTGAACCTGTCATGCGTACGTGCCAAACTGTCTGAAGTTGTTGACATGAGCAACGAGCAGCCAATGACTTCCCTGATTAATAAAAAAATATTCTTAGGGTTTACTTATGGGGGCAGTCCAAAACAACCATATTTATAAATCTATTAACAGAGGGTTTAGTTAGGGCCTATTTATGATCCACTTTAGGTTTTGCAGCTATGCTCCCAGTTTGACAAGCCAAAGATGCCAACTGAAAGAACTCTTCTCTAGCAACAAAGGTGGACGGACCTTAACTCCATGTTTTTTTGAACTCCTCGAGGGTACTACAAAACAGGCTATTCATATCTCCAAAAACAGGCCCCCATACCTTCCCTCCAGCTCTCTCTTCTCTCTACAAACGTGTCTCTCACCTGGTCTCTCACTTCTTTTTACCTCCCGGCCCTACCCTCCATCTTCATGCGGAGGTGCGGCAATAATACACTGAGCAAGGAGGATCGAGTGACAACATGGCACTTCCGGACGGTGCCCGCAAATTGGCCACCTGCCTATGATGAAATCAGCGCCCCTTGTCATGGCAATAACCAAAGTCATCGCAGATAACAAGATTCTAACACAAAATCATCTGATTTCATCGATACTTTTATTTGTTGTAAACCCTAAACAAACTAAATCTAAAAAGTATTGTAAAAGAAAAATGAGTCAACACTCCCTTTTTGTCCCCAGCAGACTCACCAGAGAGGAATACGTAGAGTGGCCCTGGACGGCAGTGGTGGTGGGCTGGTTGTTAACCCTATGTTAATCACTTGGGATCGACATAACAAATTAGTACATGCCACATAGACACAAAGCTTATTCATTTCCCCTACTTATAGTTAAACGATGATTTGTCCTGATACTCCTATTCCAAATTTTATGTGTTAAAGATTAAGATTAACATTTGTATATCGTGCACCCAATTTTTTTCATTGCGGTTTAACAATGCAAACTCCTAGGGCGCAACACGTCGTCGCCGCCAACCACACGCTTACAAAAAAAAGGCACTATCCAAGTAAACGAAAGATTTATTAATGATAGGAGTTGACTTTACCAGCTAATGTCAGAGTTTCCAACATACATAATGCACAATCAACTGAATATACAAAGGTAAGCAAAGAACATATTCATGTTTTATTACTAAGTAAATAAGCAAAGCTAGGACAAGAAAATTGTGTACCCTCTACCAAATGTCCACTGAATCACCTGCAACTTAATTCAGTTTTTTCTTATATATATATGAACCAGAAAATCACCATATTCCTTTATTTGTACCCCTTTTTTGGGGCTTTGCCATCCTTTTCTTAACAAAGATAGGTTTAGTAACAAAGCGAGGTTATGTTTACCCCATTTATTTCCAAGATCTATTGGGTTGTGAATCTTGAGACCGCAATATGCATGCCAAAATATATATAATACCCTATGCCCTTATAATAAAATATTATGAATAGTTAAATTGAAACCAGGATCCGCTTGGCTGTCCATATCAGGCTGCCAGCGAAATACTTCGCTGGGTACTTATTTACAGCAAATTTTCAAATATCTCGAGAATCAAACTATGATTGTCCGGTAAGTTAACTAAGCAACTTGGGTCAAATGATCCGGTCTTTTACTGCCCATCAGGAAATATGGATAAGAAAACTATAATTTATACCGATTAACTAAAAATTAGCTCAAATTAGTTATGGTTAGCTAGCTTGTTTTTTTCAACTGTGTTGGCTAGCTAGTTGCTAACAACTAGTTGACACTTGGCCAAAAGATTAGCCACCAATTAGCTCTACTGTTTGAATGCACTATAGCTAATTTTTTAGATGGCTAGTAATTAGCTCATGTATCAAAACATGCCCTGCAAAATGGTTAAGATATGTGTACTTATGCAAAAATTTCTTTGTAGGTTTTAGCTCATTCTTGGAATAGACATTAGTGTGTATATTTTTAATGACAGGGACAGGGATTTGAATTGTAAATTGGTCTGTCATTGCAAAACATCAACAATTAATTAACGATTGAAAAGTCTCTGCAGACAACGGTTAACTAAAGCATTGCATATAAGAAAGTGAACAAAAAAAAAAACAATTCTCTGAGTGCCGTCCACATACCACTCCTCCCTTGTTAGTTTGATATACACACGTTACACACTACTACAGTCATGATTTTAGGGGTGGCTGCTGAGCCAGTAGGGCGGTTGGGCCAGCCATCCCTATGAAAGCGTCTCTACAAATAGTGGATTTTCAGAGGCGGCTCCCCAAAAACAAGGTTTTTAGAGGCGGCTAAAAAAGAGAACCGCCCCTACAAAACGATTGAAAATAATAAAAAAATGGTGGCTAGCTGCGGTCGACCAGCCGGGCAACGCCCAGCCGTCCAAAACCGCGCTGCTCACCGGGGACCACCGCCACGCCACTAGCCGCGGTCGACCAGCTGCTCCACGCCCCGCCTTCCGAAACTGTGCTGCTCGGTAGGACCGACGCCGCGTGGTTGGCCACCCACCGCGGTAGCGTCAGGTCACCGCACTTGTTGCCATGCGGCCAGGTCTGCAGCGAAGCCGCCGCCCGCTACTGCCAGCCTAGACCTCGTCGGGGTCACTGCCGCCGCGCCGACGTCGGGGCGCTGCCAGCGCCAACGCTAGCCTCACCCGCGTCGGTGCCACCACCAACGAGATGCAGGAGGTCGCGTTGGGCCCTGCTTGTGCCGCCCCAGAGGCCTCCCCGGGTACGCTGTGCGAGCCACCACGCGCTCGCCGGATCTTGGGCTGCCGTGGTCCGCGGCGGTTCCGCCGCCACCGAGGAGATCGCGCGCAGGGTCTGCCAGTGCCGCCGTAGTGGCCTGCCGGGGAGAATCGGCCGTGCGGGTAGAACGGGTAAGCGGCCACACCGGGAGCCTACCGCGTTGCTAGAGACGACGACACCCACGGCGATGGAGAGCGCCGGCAGCCGGCCGCGTTGCCTCTCTGCTGCTGTGTTTCATGTTTGGGGTGGAAATGTGTGAGTGGATGAAGAGGAGGAGAGATGGCGTGTGGGTGGGACAAAACTTTTGAGTAGTTAGTGCATGCGCCACGCGGCCCCTCCATGCCTTTGTTTAGAAACCGACAAGCCTGCCACCTTTGCTTTTGACTGTCAATCACCCTTTTCGCTTGGGCTTTTTTTGGCTGATAAGCCATAGCTGAAAGTACTGTTGGCTGATTTGGTGTGAGAAAAATATTGTTCGTTGGATGAAAAAGTACGGCTTATAAGCCAAACAAGCCCAAACGAATAGGGTGAATACTTTGAACCTCGAGCGCGCGTCCTCCACCACGTATTCAAGTCACGGGCACCGGCTGATATTTTGTCTGGGAAACTACACCCAAAACTTTATAGGAGCGGCCCATTTGTAGGGGCGGCTTGTCCCATGGATTCTAGACATGCACATTGTAGTGACGGCCGATGATTGGGCCGCCCCTATAAAAGTTTTGAGTAGTTAGTGCACGCGGCTCCTCCATGCCTTTGTTTTGAAACCGACAAGGCCTGCCTCCTTTGCTTTTGACTGCCAATACTTTGAACCTCGAGCGCGCGTCCTCCACCACGTATTCAAGTCACGGGCGCGGGCTGATATTTTGTCTGGCAATCTACACCCAAAACTTTATAGGAGCGGCCCATTCGTAGGTGCGGCTTGTCCCATGGGTAGGCACGCATATTGTAGGAGCGGTTGATGATTAGGCCGTCCCTACAAAAGAAAATATGCCATTGCTATAAAAATCGTTTGTGTAGTATAGGGATATCTGACGAGAACTTAAGAAATAAAGCCAAATGCATGCAGCGTTGACTTAATAAGCCGGCCATCAGTTGATCTGCTAGTGTCAATGCATCTCAAAATAAAGGGTACTTATGTCGGCAAAAAGATGACCACTCTACATAGACAAAGAACTCTATAATATAAGGGGGTGTTTGGATCCGGTAATTAATGTTTAGGAAGTGTCACATGAGATGTTCGGATACTAATAAAAAAAATTACAGAATCTGTCAGTAATCCACGAGACGAATTTATTAAGCATAATTAATCTATCATTAGCACATGTTTACTGTAGCACAATATTGTCAAATTATGGACTAATTAGGCTTAAAAATTCATGTCGTAAAACCGTCTTAATCTATACATTTAGTTTCATAATTAGTTTATATTTAATACTTCATGTATGTGTCAAATATCTGATAGGACAGCGACTAAAGTTTAGCAAGAGGAACCTAACACCCTAAGTATAACATGGCAAGGCGATCGCTAGCTCCGCCGTCAGTATCTTCGGGTGCATTCATCTTTGCAACAAACTCACTTGTCTCCTTGTGGGATGCATGACCAGTGGCCTTCTAGAATGATAGTAGTAGGTATAGGTAACTCCCATCATCAATCATTATTGGCTAAATCAGCAGTTACATATCAATAATACTCGTCTTATTGACTAATTTAGTACTAGGGTACAACGGTACAAGTACAAGTAGTTTACTTACGTATGGGTGTAGATGGCAAATATCTGCTCCGCTTACGGCACTCCAAATGCATAGTTTCCATAGGTATTTTCTATAGCAAAAAAAAAGTGCAACTTAGGCTAGTCTCAGTGGATAGTTTCATTGCGTTGTTTCCAAGACTGCCATGTCATATAGAATGAAATAAAACTTGAATGAAACACCCACTCTCAATGCAAAGTTTCATTCTATGATTTCATACACATTTTATTCTATGACTTATAGAGAGTTGGTAATCGTGCTAAGAGAGTTTCATCCCCATGAAAGTCAATTCTTCTCTCTCTTCATTAAAACATTTCCATGTCATCACAAATGCATATGTGGCGGGCTATTAAACGCAGATGAAACTCTCACTGAGACTGGCCTTACACTCTCCGTGTCAAAGTATGATCATGGAGACCGCACCAAGTCAAACTCCGTCTTCTAAGTTGAGAGATTGTAGATGTTTTAATGGTTGCTTCCTCATTCAAATCAGTAGCACCATACTCTTTGCTAGAAGATGAATCATTGGCATCAGGAGAGGTTGTTGTCCACCATCCAAAGATAGGCGATGAACTGGTTGAGGGAGCGTTGGTGCTAGGAACACTGGCATTCTGAGCAGCTGTCCAGTGACATGAGCAGTAGGAACATTGGCATCTTGATCGCGAGTTACAACAACACGAGTCACGGCATCACTGGTTCTAGGGACACGAATGCCTCGCCAAGAACTTGTTTTCATTAACCGATTCATTCCATGAGATTTGCGGATGGGTTTTGGCTCACCATGGATTGGGGCGGACCTCGATCGGAAATAACAAGATCTAGGAGGCAGAGGGAGGGAAGACTGATGGGAGCGCGCGTAGGGATAGGGCGTACAAAGTTAGTGGCGAGGAGGCCAAGCAATCAGGCTCACACAATACTCCCCTACGTGGGCGAGCGCGGGGGAATGTTTTCTCAAGAAGCAATGGTTTTGTCTTCAATAAATAATCTGCCACATTATTAAATTTTCTCTTCAATAAATAATTTGCCACATCAGTAAATTGTTTTTCTAAGAGTGCAATTAATATCTATAAGAACTTTTTTCTAGAACGTGCCTAGCATGTGTTTCATTAAGAAGAAGTTTAGAAGCTTACACGTCCTATATCATGTCATAGTGAGATGCCATTAGTGATGGGGTTGAACACGAACAAAAGGCACCGCAGGGCGGTGGAACGCACACTGGTTTGATTAACTAAGAAACTAATTGTGCGACCAAAGAGCTGGGTCAGCGCTGCCCGCTAGGCATGCTCAATGTGACTGGGACAGCCCTCCGCCCATGCGTGTTCCAGCCATCGGGAACAACTCACACATGACAGCCTACATGGAGGCAGAAAGCGGCCCAGCAAACATTTCATGGAACTTCGCCGCAATGGCCGCATCCAGTGTCTGCGACCCGTTGGTTGGCCTGCATGTCCACTTGTTGAGAAGGATGTACTTCGCTTGCTTCTTCGGGTTTGGGTCGCGGAGGATGGACTTGGCAGCTAACCTGTCACTGCGCCTTGGGATGAACACGGAGTCGTCAAGACCCGATACAAGCCGGCGCGGGGGGATGCGATCAGCGATTCCTCCAATGGCAGCTTCAGGGATGTGATGAGGCCCTGCAAGGAGGCCGCGGGTACTATAGGTGATCCGACAGTCGCCGTTGTTAGCTGAGCGCTCGGGGTCGCGACTTGGGCCACATCATCGCCCACAGTCACGACTGTGGAGGGCGCAGAAGTTGATCGCTGGACAGTAGGGCTCGGCAGCTCATCGCACGGTGCAGGAGCGACCGACGGTGGTGCCAGGGTAGAAGTCTTCTCTGCCTCCACCAATGTGGCGACATGAGAAAGAAGCAACCGGAGTAGCATGTTCATCATTACCCTCATCGTAGACAAATTCCTCTAGATCCTTGACCACATGCTGTAGTCCATCCTCTAGCCCGAGTCCAAACGCGGAGGTGGCGGCATTGTCAACCCCCAGCGTGCCCAACGAGGCTAGGGCTGTCGCACCCACAGACAGCGACCCCGGGCGCATACAGGTGTCCAATTCTGTAAGCATAGGGTCGAAGGCTCGGTGCGGAGCCTCAGAGTGATGGTCCACCACGAGCTCTGGCTCCCAACGTGCTGCACCCCACCGGTCCACCACGAGCTCACACAGAACGATAGCCGGAGAACCCAGCTTTGACATCGCGCCCCACTCAAAGGACATGGTGTCCCAAGGGATATTAGCCAACTGGGACATGGTCTCCATGAAGGCGGAATTGACAGAACTAAACGAGGGGCCCCACTCTGGCTCCAACGACTGCTTGACGTCTCTGCCACCGGTACCTTTGGGGAGGGGACTGCTAGGAGTGGATGGGTGGCTTCCTGGTTGTGGGGCACAAGCTGAGCACCCCATGGAGGTCGAGCGAGCAAACATTGAGTCATCCACGATGTGCAGATTGGGCTATCACGACGACCTTCTATGTGGCACCCCACGGCGACGGCCGAACGAAAGCGATAGTGGGGGACCTCGCCTGCCCTCTAGTAGTCGCCGCCTGAGAATAATCCCAGGCCCGGTGACCTTCACACCTGCAGTTGAGGCATCGCGACAGAAAAGTGCAGGGCGCCTTGACGTGGTCGCTTGCTAGGCAGTTGAAGCATTGGCCGATGAGATTCGAAGGGACTAGCCTTGCTGGCCGTGGCGACACCCGACGGCGCCCGCGATGGCGGCTGTGCACTTGGCGGAAGCCCTCAGCATCTGGCTCCACAGACATCCTCGCGGGATGGACGATGAGAGAGGCCAGGCGCCTCTCTGGCAGCGGCTCAATGCCTTGCGCAACGTCCATGGTCGCACCAGATCAGCGGGGGCGACGACGCCTGCGCCTGCGGTGCCCCAGATCCGCATCGGGGTTGGAAAAGCGGCGCCGGGGGGTTCGAGGACTCGCATTCCGAGTCTCAGGTGGGCTGGCAGACGTTGTGCCGCAACGCTCGTGACCTGGTAAGCCCCACCCGCATTCCCCTCCCAGGGGCAGGAGGACCGTGGAGAGCGCGCTGCAGCTTCCTATGATGAGGCCGCATGGAGCGCCTAGCCACGCAAGGCCCGTCCCCAAGAGCGTTAGCCTGGGACGGCACCGGTTCCCTGACTGGAGAAGGTCCCCACAGCGACAGCTTGCGGACTGCGTCGAGGTAGGGAGTTGGTGAGGCCATCGGTGGAGGCTCGTCATCGGAGTTGTCACAAAAGCCATCGTTCGCCCACCGGCGGAACTTGGCCCTTGGGGTGGCCCTCCGAGGCACCGCTGGGTAGAAGGATGCGGCGTCGGGAGAGAGGGGCGAGCAAGGGCTGGGACTTTGCTGTTGCGCCACCAAGACTGCCCTCGGCGGGCTGGCACGTTGGCGGCAGAGGGCGCCCGTCCCAGCTAGGGAGGAGGCCCCATGGCCACTACAGGCGGTGCTGAAGGAGGCCACCGTTGCCAAAGTGGCCTCCGGCGAGCTAGGGATCCGCATCTGCGCCTGGAACAGCTTCGCGAGCAGCGCTGGGTTGGGGTCTTCAAACTCACGGGGTGCTGGGTGAGGAAGGGAGAGACGGACCCATCCAACGGTAGATCCGTCGGAGGTGGTTGCGGATCTGAGGTTTGTTGCTACAGGAAGGCTGGGAGTGGTGCGGATTTGGGAGGATTCATTGTGGGGGCGCGGTGGGGAAGACGGTGTGAAGGAGCGGGTCGGGGGGCTTCGGCTCCTCCATCAGCTAATCATAATATCTATAAGAACTATTATGATTTTTGCATTGGGAGTTTCATAAGAGCAACTCCAACAGAGTTGGTAAAAATAGATGGCTAAACTCATGATTTAGCCAACCTCTAAAATAGAAACCCCAGCAAAAAAATAGAAAACTCCAACAGCTTTTCCATTTGGGTGAGGCGAATGGCTAGCGGCACATGCAAACTATATCTAGCATGCGAGAACTCCGGGACATATGACTTGCTATTTTAAAAAGCGAGATACAATAGCTGTTGGACTCTCTCTCTTTTTTCCTAAAAATACTCAAATATAGATAACACAACATGGATAGCTCTTGTGTTGGAGTTGCTCTAACAAGCTTTTATGAACATAATATTTTGATTTTATAGCCAAGAAATTAAATCAAAGTCTTTTTTTTGTGAAACTAAATGGAATCAAAGTCGGAACAATGTGGAAGGTGCAACATCGTGTAGAAATGATTTGGTTAGAAAACAGAATTTGGCTGTCCACGTATAATAAATAAAATAAATGAATGTATATAGCCATGTGGGCTGTGGTATTCCGGATCGGGCCCAAAACATGGTCCACATGATGAACAAAAGCAATATATGCGGTCCATTGGACTGTGCCGTATGGTGGGCCAGCCCACGTGGTAATACGAACCCCACGGTCGTCTACGGCCCAAACGCACTGCGAGAAATGGCCCGCAACTTTTATTTAGATTCTGAAAATCTACTGTATTCCCTAATCAGGGCGGATCCAACGGACCCCCCTACCCATACCGGAGCCGTGAAACCTCCCTGGAGCCCCTATCAATTTTTAGTCAAAGTTCTATAGTGTAGATGGAGCTGAGACTTAAGATCGAGCAGCAATCGGAGGTATGTGTTGTTCAGCCCCTCTAAAATTTTTTCTGCCGCTGTCCGTAATTTATGTCGCTTCATGTTGTGGACCATTGTTTCTCATAATCCGGAAGAGATGAAAAACAATAATTTATGTCGCTGGTCTCATGAAACTAATGAAGATATTGATGCGTGCGTTCTGGTGAAAGATCTTTCATTTTGAGCAGCTGAACTACGAATGCTGAAAAGTTTACAGTACGACCTGACACAATCATGTTTTCAACCCGACCCAAAACAAAACGTCAGAGAGAGTAATAATGAAGTGGTTGGCACGTTTCTGTCGGTTCCATGTTTCCAGCGGATAATTTGTCCAAGATGAATTATTATTATTGACGACCGAGCAAACAAACCCGTCTCTATCAGTTCCGTACGTCGTCCATCAGGCGCTAATGGTGCGGCCTCCATCGATGCAGATGACCTGCCCGGTGATGTAGGACGCCGCCGGTAAGCAGAGGAACGACACCAGGGACGCCACCTCCGTCGGCTCGCCAGTCCGCCGCATCGGGATGCGTGACAACTCTTGTTGCACCACCGCTGCCGGTAGCTGTATGTGTTGATATGTTAGGTTGTACTTTTACAATTCTAAAATACTTTCTCTGTTCATAAAAGAATGCAGTTATATGATCCGCGTCAGTCAAATTAGCACAGGTTTGATAATTTTATAAAAAATGGTATTATCATTTATGTATCTTAATAAATTTATTATAAAAATATACTCTATAATTATTCTAATAATGTTTATTTTATATCAAGAATGTTAGGACTTTCACGGGCCACCAGAGGCTATATAGCAGGAGTAGACATATTACTGTGGGGCCCACTAACTAAAAAAATCCACAGCACGGCTACTCCGGACCGCACACCGCACCAAGATTCCCTGAACTGGTGATGGATGTGACTGAAAACAGATATACTGTCTGTTCGTTGGTGGATTTCTAGGCTGATAAGGTTTCTGGGCTGATAAGCCCGGCTGTTGCTGGTTTGTTGTGAGAGGAAAATACTGTTGGCTGGCTGATAAGCTCTGGCTGAAACCAAGAAGCGAACAGGCTGAAACCAGGAATTTATGTCTGTCGTTTAGACCGCAAGAAAATATATACTTACTCTCTTCGTCTAAAAACAATGTTATTCTAGATTTTGGCTAAGTCAAACATTGTTAAATTTGAATGTTCATAGAAAATAGTATCAGCATTTGTGCCCCAAAGAATTGAAAATATATTTCAGCATCGTAAGTATTAGTACTTTTTTATTTGTAATTGCTAAAGTTGAGATGGATTGACTCCTAAAACAAGAATGACAATCCTTTTTGGACCCATGAGTACCTCTTTAGCCATGTCCGTCATGATCAAGCCAGGTGCGACGCAGTTCACACGGATCTTATCATGGGCCCACTCAGTAGCAAGGCTCCTCGTCAGCTGGTTCAGTCCTCCTGCATAAACAATCATGAATGTAAGGGCAACCCAAAGATATATAAGTTTATGCATATGTGGACACTAGAGTGAGAACAAAAATGATTTGGAGTTTTTATTCTAAAATGACAAGGTTTAGATGTGGCCTTATCATAGTTAATGATGAGTAATTGTTATGCACATTCAGTCTTTGTAGTTAAGCTGTTATTGCTTATGACTAACCAACCAGAAGCAAGCTCGTGGTGTTGCAAACATGTCTTTTGGCTTACGATGTGCACGTTTTAAGCATGTCATGGCGGTCCATGGCGAAGGCGAAGGTGAAGCGAGGGATTCACGCCGATGCACCACAGTCAGTGAAGGATGAACACAGAAGCTTGGACCAAGGTACCGAAGGTTGAAGGATAGACCATGGGTAGCAACTTCGCAAGCACATGGGCATGACAACAACAGCAAGTAGGTCCAAATTCCTTGGTTCATTGGGAATTTGTTTTTGGCCTCCTTGGTTCATTGGGAATTTGTTTTTGGCTCCATTCATCCCGTCTCTAGTTCCCCTATTTTGTCCTTTCATTTCGAAAGGACGTGTTACGTATGTACTATCATTTTTCCAAAAGAAAAAAAAAGAAAACTGTCACGTACCTTTGGTGACGCTGTAGAGCGTTTCCTGTGGGAAGGCCAGGAAGCTTGCGATGGAGGATATGTGGACGACGCTTCCCCCGCCGGCGACGGAGGCGTTCCGGAGGAGCAGGTGCGCGAGCTGGCTGAGGTGGAAGCACGACTCCAGGTTGGTCGCCATGATCCGAGAGTAGTCCTCCGCCGTGTACTCCACCGGCGGCTTGATGATCAGCAGCGCCGCGTTGTTCACCTGTACGGGCACTTACTTCGCCGTCAAGCTGCGGTTGATCGATGGGGTTCCCGGAGCCGGAGAAGACGCATGGTTTCACCTTCAGCTTACCAGGATATCGAGCTTGCCGTCGAAGGTCGCTTTCACTGTCTCCATGAGCCTCTCCCGGTCGGCGCGCACGGCCACGTCGCAGACGGACACGGTGACGTCGAACCCCTTCTCGGCCCACCGCCGGCGGCACTCCTCCATGTCCATCGTGCTGCGGGCGCACGCGTGCACCCGTGCGCCGAACCCGGCCAGCTCCTCCACGATCGCATGCCCGATCCCCTTGCTGCCACCGGTGACCAGCGCTGTCGCGCCGGCCAGGCTCCACCTCTCGCTGCCGGTCGCCGCTGCCATCCTCCGTTTTTGTGTATGTTGTGTGTTCAACTTCAACAAGTACTAGTAGTACAATGTTTGCGATGCGAGTGACAAATATAGTACTTCTAACTTGAGCCTATTTTGTCATTGCAGTGACAAATAATCTGAGCCGGACTAAACACCAACTGATACTACAGCAGTGCTATTGAGGTGATCTTTTGTGTTCGACATCAACTTAAGAATGAGTGGACCACAATAAGTGGACAATATGTGGACCACAATAAGCATGTTTAGTCCACTTATTGCTAATATCAGTTGACAAGCAAGTGTGTTCAAATTTATATGGATTTATTCCAAATTTTAATAGTGTTATTTCTTTTTGTCATATAGATGTTAGACTTTGACATCAAGACATCTATGGTGACTTTGTTAATTTTGAAATCTAATGACATAGTTTTCGGAAGGTGTTGCCAGAGGTACGTTGTGTACATGCATTCAAAGGAATGAGTATGCGTACTTGGATATAATTGTCAGTCTCGGAGGCATGGCCTACAGGCCTCGGATGACTGCGTTCTTTGCGCGCAATGTCCGGAAATGTTGGAACACATCCTGCTGGGGTGTCTTTAGAAGGGAAGTCTGGTTCCAGGTACTTCGAAAGCTTCACTTGGATGGGATCATCGTCGTTCGTCAGGAAAACTTCTTTGTCTGGTGGTTGCGGGCTAGGAAACTGTTACCAAAGGCGATCCGAAAGGGCTTCGACTCCCTGACGTTCCTTATTTGGTTGGGCGCTTTGGAAGGAACGTAATGCTAGAACCATTGGAGGATCATCGTCTAATTCAACAATGGTACTACTGCTCATCGTCGGAGAAGCAAGGGAGTGGGCGGCCGCGGGATACTCCAGAATAAGGTCGCTGCTGGTGTTGCTTTGAGCAATGTCGCAACAGGTGCTCATTGGGTCACAAATCCTTCTTGTAATGTAAACCATTTGGTATTGCGCTGAGGACAGGTTTGGTAATCTTGGGATTACCATCATATATTTGTAATCGTTTACAACCCTTCTTCTTCTTAATGAAAAATGTGCCTTGGTAGGGTCGTGAAAAAAAATTGTCAGTCTCCATGGACATCGAGGTAAATGGTGACTTCATCATTTTCGAGATGTGTCGGCTGTATTTTTTGAAGATGCTCTTGTGGTGGAGGGGGGGGGGGGGGGGGCATGGTGTGTATTTGTCCTTGTATATAAGGCCTTGTTTGGATACTATGATCTTAAGTTTAGTTGGATAACGTTAAAGAGCTAAAACTTTAGACCACTTTAGTTACTTATATGGTCTAAAGTTTTTGAGAGATTAGCTAAACTTTGGACAACACTTTAGATCTCCTGTTTGGAGCCACAAGAGCTAAATGTGGTCTAAAGTTTGTGACTGAACTTTAGACCATGAGATCCGAACAGGACTTAAGTATGAGTGTTTGTACTGTCTAATTTGCTAGAAAAAAGAATCATAAAATTTGAGGTAGAAGTAGAAGCCCTAAGATAAATTTCGAAATTTCCCACATGTATTGTCCCAAAGTTTGAAATAGACAAAACCCAAAAATTTTGAAAACCTAAGAGCATCTTGAAGAGCCTTTTTTAAACTCATTCTCTAAATCAACAATTGGATAGCCATTTCAATGAAAATATCGATGTATATTTTTTTTCACTCTCCAACTGTTTCTCTGTATCTTGTTCGTACTCTAAAGAGATAGCCTCACTCTTCATCTTTGAATTGCGAGAAATACTGAATATAGGATGACTATATTTGAAGACATAATTAAAGAAACTGTTGAAGATTACTTTTTTTTAGCAGAATGAAGATTATTTTATTACCAACATATCTTTTTTTGAGTGGATATTTCCAACATATTTTCTCGTAGCAATTTGAAAAGGTATCACGAGGCTCTTAAAGTTGCTTCAAATCCCTAACACTAACCGGCCCTAAGCCCCTGAGGCGGAAGAATTAAGCCCCTAAGGCGGAAGAATGACAGAAAACGGAGCCGAATAACGGCCCATATGGTTAGCGGAGGCCCAACGCTCGTGTACGGCCCAAAACCACAGCCTATTTCCAGCGTGCGTGTCGCAACGAGACTCGCTGTCTCTGTCTCTGTTCATGTCGGGCTCCTTCAGACTCGCGACGAGATATATTCAACTGTTCATGAACCCAAAGATTTTGACAACGCGTTTGTGGTGAAAAGTCTTTGTAGCTGTTGAAGGAATAACTCAACTCTGTATATTTGCTCAGACTGTTTGCTAGTTGGTTTCTGAGCTGATAAACCCGACTGATGCTAGTTTGTTTTGAGAAAAAAATACTGTATCATGACTGATAAGCCCTAACTAAAACCAACAAGCGAACAGGCTGACTGACAAATCTTACAATGCAAATTTGACACGGTCATGTTTTGTATCCCAATTCCCAAACAAATTAAACGCCCGCCAGAAAGCAGTTGGCCCCACATTGATAGAATCTTCTCTTGCCGGCGGCCGGCGGCCATGGATCAGGCACTGATGGTCCGGCCACCGTCGATGCAGATGACCTGCCCGGTGACGTAGGACGCCGCCGGCATGCAGAGGAACGACACCAGGGACGCCACCTCCGCCGGCTCGCCGGCACGCTGCATTGGGATCCGTGACAGCTCCTGCTCCAGTGCCCCCTCCGGTACCTGCATGTACATATGTTGTTATTATATATTGCATTTCGTACAAAATAATATATTTACTTGTAATACTTTCACAGATTTTACTTGTCCACAGATGTAATGCTGTCACAAATCAAAACTAGCAACGAGGTATTGTATTTTTGCTATGAGTAAAAACTAGCATCGGAACTCGATACATGTTGGAATCATACAAATTATTCTAAATCGTATGAGTACAGATCATGATTCGGTGTCACATATGGAGCACATAGGGTGTAAGGGAAGGTAGGGTTGTCAAATTGGATTTGGATTAGGTTTATTGACATGTGGAGGATGGACTCGAGTCTCGAGGTGAGTTTCTAGAAGCGTCCAAAAAACAAAATCTCTCTCTAATATTAGGTAGGTATAGGTATATAAGAATAGATAGACTGGATGACAAACTATTTAAGGTTTATGTGTGTTATTTATTATAGAAAAATAAAGAGTTCAAAGATCTAAAATACTATATTTATTATTAAAATTTCTATTTATCTATACCTAATATTAATGAGTGTCGGCTCCAATTGATGGAGAAAATCGAACGGGGACATTTTTTAGAGCTGATGGCCGAAGCCGAGCCACTTTAGGATTATGTTGGACATAAAATAATTACACTAGTACAGAAACATGCTTTACTCCCGGTTGGGAAACCCCTTCAGTCCCGGTTTCCCAACCGGGAGCACGAATCCGAGACTAAAGGGCCCATCCTCTAGTCCTGGCTTCTCGCCCGGGACTAAAGGTGCACCTTTAGTACCGGTTGGTAAGACCAATCGGGACTAAAGAGGCCTCCCAGCCTGGCCACGTGGGGCGGCGCTTTAGTCCCGGTTGGTACCAACCGGGACTAAAGGTTTTCTTTTTTTTCTTTTTATTTCTATTTTCAATTGATGATTCGTTTTGGTTTTTGAATCGATTTTCGAATACGCATTCTACGCTGCTAGTAATATACGTATTCTACACGTTTATAATGTTCGGACATTTTGTACAAACTAAAGTATGAAACTAACGTATATATTACATGCATATACATATATTGTATGTTATTTTATATACATATAATATATATATATATATATATATATTACAAATAAAGCTTGCATTGTATATTCTATCATATCCTTGGGATAACAAATTCACTCCATCTGGTTTGGCTTCCATGTTTCGTTGACGTCATTGTAGAACTCGCCGGCGGGGTTGAGGACCTGGTCATTAAGAAATCCTGCTATGGTCTCTTGAATTGCTTTCAGTTGGTCACGTCGTATGACTTTTTCCTTCAACCATAGAGTCTTCAATAAAAGTTAAAGAAAAAGTATTAATATATATATATGTGTATTGGTCACGTGATTACTTATATATATGAGCAACAAAAGAAATTGTGAATATATGCATATATTTATATAACGTACTTTGAGGATCTCTTTAGGAGTTCTTTTTTGCGTACGCCATGATGAACTCGCAAACATAGTATCCGCAGTAGTTGTTCCCCTGCTCTTGCCTCAGAACCCACTTTTACGAGAAAAAAGATCCGGTGAATTGAAAGAATGCATGGTGTTAATTGAATTATATATATATATATATATATATATATATATATATATATATATATATAGCTAGTACTTACTTTGTGTGCGATTACATCCAGTGGCGCTTTGCAATGTTTCATGTGGTGGTCCTCAATGAAACTTTTCCAAACACTGCGCCCAATAAAATAAAAAATTAATTTGGGCTTTAATAATTGTTGCAGTTAAGAGATCGGGGTATATATAGTTGCTAGAGAGATCAAATTACCCTTGGATAATATCTATCATGTCTTGGTACTCTGTTTGCTCTTTTCTTAACGAGTCTAAGATGCTCAAGCGACTATTGGCCATATCGATGACCATCAATATCCAGTGATTGCTGCATATGTTTTTATACATAAATATGATCGACATTAACTAGAGTCAACATATATATATATATATATATATATATATATATATATATATATATGGGAGATAGCTTAGCTAGTAAGCAAATAATTGAACAAATGTCCATATGATCGACATTAATTATTTAACACTCACTTGAAGTTGTAGGGGAAGAGTACGTGCTTGTTTTGTTGGTTCACTAAGAACCTCATGAGATTTTTCTCGAGTTCAGCTTTCCATTGAGGCGGGGGGTTAGGGTGTTTGAATACAATATTTGGATCAATGAAACCAACATCATTATCCTTTCTCTTTCTGAGTTCTGTCATCTCATATCTGCATATATAAAAATATAGTGTGAGGATATATAATTTATATATATACATGTAGCTTTATATATATACACTTTAATAGTAGAAAATAATCACACTTACAGACAATAGCAGCTAATGAGACTTTTGTCGAGAGAGTCTAGGTGGCATAGTTGGTGTAATTCTACAAACTCGACATATATAATGTCATCGCCACGGAAGTAATGTTGGTTTCTAACTCTTACAGGAACAAAGGCCTCTCCCCGTTCACACGCCTCCATGTACCACTTGTTTAGCAGGTACATTTACGTACCCGGATCACCTAAGGCCTCAGGGTTGCATAGACTCTTTCCATGTTCAAATTTTTTTCCAATGATCCACTTTCGGAGCAGATGGTCCTTCAGCGAGCACTTGGGCAAGGTCCAAACCAGTTTCCACGTAAAACCGAGCCAGCTCCTCAAAATCGACGTCTAAGTCTAAGTTCGAACCATATTCATTACGAATGACAAGAGGGGGGACTGATTGTTGCGATTGTTGTCCGAGTTGTGCAACACCTTTCCCTGGTCTAGTCTTCTTCTGAGCCGCCTCAAATGACTTGGTGAGAGAGCGGTCGTAGTCTGATTTTGGCAGGGTCTTTTGAGATTCCCACTTTTTCTGGTCCACCTTCTTTCTTAGAAGATCTGGAGGTAGGTAGAAGTATGGTTTCTCTGGGTTCTCCCTCGCTTTTCGTTGCTTTTTCACTTTTTCGAAGAAATTGTCCACATCTTTTTGTACTGCAGCATTTAATTCCTTTTCACTTTTCTCGTAAGACAGTTTTTGGGGAATAATTGGATTAGATGTGACTTTCTTCTTTGCCGGCTGGTGGGCCAACGGCTTCGTTTGCGGGGCGGACCTCTTAGGAGCTGGCTTCTTCTTAGTCATCAAGGGAGGTGGGGTAGCCGTTGGAGACCTCTTTGGAGGCATTGGAGACCTCCTTGGAGGCATTGGAGACCTCCTTGGAGGTGGTGGCGGTGGCGGCGTTGCACCTGATTTTCCGGAGCACTATGATGATCTGGATATTGGATAATTGGACTTAGGTTGGCGGAGACCCTACAGTGTGAGTACAAAAAAGAATAATTAGGTATAAGAAATTGTTATTTTTAATCATGCATGTCAATAGAAAATTAGTGAATTTTTTTTTGTTCACTTATGTCCGCACCTATTGTCTGGCAATTGAGGAAGCGGCGGTGGACTAGAGACCCTGGGAATAATGATGTAGCGCTTGCGCCATAGTATGAATGTCTTCTCTGCTTCTCCTAGAGTCTTCTCCCCATCACCTCCTGGAATGTCAAGAGCCAGATCACTAAAACCTTTGTTAACTCTATCTACTGAGACGCTAACATATCTAGGTGGTATTATTGCCCCATGGATTCTTGGTGTCTTGGTAGGATCTGGAGGAGAAAAAAACACCGAGAGCCACCATGATTGTGGCATTCTCTTTTGGAATATGTAGCTCACATGATGTAAACGGTGCAGTGATGTCATCCACAGGGAAACGTAGCATTGCGTCATCTTGATTTGGCAACTCTGTGGAAGCGCAGCTACTTTTCAACTGATCACGGGGGCTAATATTAATGTTGATTCCTACATCTGATGCCTGCCTTTGGGCACTCATTGCTATTTGCACTTGCTTTATGATTTCGTCTTGCATTCTAGCTTGCATGTTTTTTTTTCGCGCTCTTGTGCTTGAAGCAATGCCTCCCGTGACTCACGAACATATTCCTCCAACCTGCTGATCCGCGCTGCTTCCTCATCCTTCCTTCTCTGCCGGCTTCTGTAGGTATCTCTGTCGTTAGGGAAACCATGCTCCCAAGAAATGTTCTGTCCTAAACCTCTTGTTCGGCCACTATGTTCAGCAGTCCTGATGGCATACGTCAGTTCATTCTTCTCTCTATTGGGCCTGAACGCACCAATAGCTTTAGCTTGTAGAGCATAACATAATCTTTGTATTGCTCTTTCGAGTTTTGGGCCATGAACCAGCTTCCCGGTCTCTAGGTCCAGTCTTCCCCCATGAGGGAAAAACCAATTCTTCGCGCATTTGGGCCAATTGAGTGATTCTGGTGTGATACCCTTGGCAAGAATGTCCGCTTCCATTTTTTCCCACTTGGGAATGGCAGTCGCGTAGCCGTCAAATCCCATGCCATGGTGGTATACCTTCTGTCGAGCATTCTCTTGGTTCCTTCTGACCCGTTGCTCAACCTCTTTCGATGTCTTGTACTGTACAAAATCATTCCAGTAGGGCCTCAACTTCGCGAGCGGGCCACTAGTATTGAAATTGGTCGTTAGGTTCTTCTTGACGTATTTCGTGTATAGGGATTTCTTCCAAGTCTGGAATTGTGTGGCCATCTTCTTCATAGCCCACTTTCGAACTAGATCCTTCAATTCACGATCGTTGATATCATCATAATCATCCGCTTGCAATGTGAAATGTTGAAGGATATCATCCCAAATTAAAATCTTATCAAGATCAGAGACAAAACTAACATGAGGCTCGTTGATCTTTTGCTTCCATTCACGGGCACTGATCGGAACTCTGTCCCTTACAAGGTACCCACAGTGTTGCACGAATTTCCTTGCTTGTGGACCAAGTGGTTCGCCTGTCTCGATATTGAATTCCGATATTATGTAGCGCCCCTCCAATGGCTTTTTCGGGCCTCGAATATTTTTGCTTTTCGCTGTTGTGGTCGTCGATCCAGAGGGCTACGTATAAAAAAAGAATAAATAAATATCATGTGTACACATAATAGATGATAGATATTCAAATATATATATACAATATTCAAATATATATATAAATATATATATACCTCGCCAGTATTTTCTTGCATAATATTTTCTTGGTTTTCTTCAAGAGCCAGGTATTGACTCCCATCATCTACATCCTGCTGGTCACCATCGGCAAATTGAGTGCCGGTGTTGATAATATTCGTCATTTCTTCATCCATGTTGTCTCTCGAGGCAGCCATCTAGCTTTTACTCCACTAGATATATCTATAAAAAATAAAACATGTTTCAATAAATAACCATCCGTACTAGTTGACCTTGCTTACGTGATCATCTCGGCGAGCATTTCTCCACCGGACGGCACCGTACTTGGCCAAGGAAGAGCTCCGATTCTGCGAGGAAGGGAACAAGGTCTTCCACGACCGTTGCCGCTCTCCCTCGTAGAATCAAAGCTCTTCCTTGATGTCCGTTACTGCTCGGCAGAGAACATGCTCGCCGAGATGAACACGGTCTGCAAATTCAACTAGTACAGATTTTCTATAATTTTCTAACTATTTTCTAAGTTTTTCATTTCATGGAAAAATTAATTCTAAAAAATAAAAGGCATGATTTCTAAGTATTTCATTTCATGAAAAAAATAATTCTAAGTGACCTGCTTGATATCGGCGAGTGACGTAGGCAAGCGCAATGGCCGAGATGTAGAACACAGAGGCATGTGTGGAGTCTGCGTGCGGTGTGAAGGAGGAAAATGGAGTGGATAGGGAAGGAGATACTTTTTAGCAATTTTCATTCATGCTAGCACAAACACATAGGCATCTAGATGTGGTGTGGAAGGCTTTGGACCTCTACTCGAACACCACAGTAGATTAGGGACCAAAATGATATTTTTTAGGGGTATTAAACAAGCTAGGTAA
>NW_027097057.1:0-4591 GCF_019320115.1 Miscanthus floridulus | reverse complement strand
GGGGCGCGGGCGCGGGGTGGGGGCGCGGGCCGCGGGGAGGGGGAGCGCCGCTGTACGCCAGGGAGGGCGCGCACGGCCGCCGGGGAGGGGCGCGGGGGAGGGGGGAGGGCGCGGGGGAGGGGGAGGGCGCGGGACGGCGTCGACGGCGGGGGCGGCCTGGGTGGCGGCGGCGGGCGAGCGGGATTTTGGGGAGGGGAGGGCGGGCCGAGCGGATAAGGCGATGATTTCCTTTTTTTTATTATTTTTTTCCCTTTGCCGACTGCCAGCATGTGACGCAGTCGGCAAAGGTCTATTATTTTTTTTTCAAAATTTTTTTTTTTAATTTTTTTAAAAAATACTTTGCCGACTGCTCTGCTCCCTGGCAGTCGGCAAAGGTTATTTTTGATTTTTTTCTCAGAAATTCTTTGCCAACTGCCATCCTCCCTGGCAGTCGGCAAAGGCTCTTTGCCAACTGCCACTGATGGCAGTCGGCAAAGAATTAATTTTTTTTATCACAGCCTCCGCATGCGATGACAAGACACGTGGAGATGTCCAGGTTTTAGCATGTGGAGATGTCCAGGTTTTAGCCACCCGACGTCGCCACTTGCTCAAAACTTTCTCAAATTTTTATCACAGCCTCCGCATGCGATGACAAGACACGTCGTCAAGTTTCGTCATTTTCGGACTCCGTTTCGATTTTATAAAATTTAAAAACACTTTTCACGCGCGTGGCTCGGCGTGTTCCGACACCAACACGGTGGAAATTTCACGCGAGGCCCCGCACACGGCCTCAACATGCTCCAAACATCATGAATATCATTTTCTGAATGGCCGGATTCCATTATTTCATGTACCTGCAGTTCAAATCTGGAGCTGTCGGAAAAAATCAAAGAAACAGAAAAAATCTACGGAATATAGCAAAATAAATCAAAATGACCCCAAACTTGGAATATATCATGTACTTACTGTAGCAAGGCAACACAAAAAAACTGGGATCGAAAATCGAAAAAAAAAATTAATTCTTTGCCGACTGCCATCAGTGGCAGTTGGCAAAGAGCCTTTGCCGACTGCCAGGGAGGATGGCAGTTGGCAAAGCCTGCGCCTTTGCCGACTGCTGACGGAGTGGCAGTCGGCAAAGGTGACGGCGTGGATGGCGTCAACCATGGCCTGCCTTTGCCGACTGCAATTCTTTGCCAACTGCCTGGCAGTCGGCAAATCCAGGCAGTCGGCAAATCCTGCTTTGCCGACTGCAGGAAATTCCAGTTGGCAAAGGGACCTCTTTGCCGAGTGTCGAAAAAAAACAGTTGGCAAATAAAATTGCAGTCGGCAAAGAGCCAGTTTTCTGTAGTGAATCAGAGTTGGGGTGGAGAAGCAAAGCAGGATGGGTTCAGAGGAGTGCTTGTAGGAGAAGGCAAGAGTTTGTTACAATAATATCCATCATTGATGATTCTCTTGGTACATATCCATAAACCGTCAGGGAATTCCAGTTCTGCATATCCATAAACCATAATTTAACCATTCAAATCAGTGATCTGCTCATTTAATCATGCATCCCAAATGTCACACTCGATAGTCTTGGTACATATAATGAAATAATCATCATTCAATCATGCGTCCACACAATCGGTAAATGTTACACTCACTAGTCTTGGTACATATAATCATATCTTCAAATTGTACATATATCAGATAATACAATGTTCAACAAATCAATCTTAAGTTACATTCTAGTTGTCTTGCAAAATAAAGACAAGAGAGCGAAGCTGCAGTGCTACAAATATAAGAAATAGAAGTCAAGTAACTATTGCTTCCTAACAGGCCCTGTGATGGCAATACAGCAGCTACTGCACATATCCGGCCCCTCTCTACAACTAAAACAAGATAAATGGATGACATGTCATGGATGTAGCTAAGAGATTATACTTTCACAGCAACTGTAGAAGTACAATCTTCTAATTGCAGTTCAGATACAAATAGAACACTAAAGCTTATGTGCACTTTGGGCGGTGTTGTGTGAAATGCTAAAACAGTCTTGTAGTGTTGTCTGAAACACTAAAACAGCCCTATTAAAACATGTATCTAGAACCTCGGTCCGATGCATGTAAATAACAATAGTTGCATCAGACCAAAAATAATTTTGTACCATACAGTAAGATTGTCTCAGAAGGGCGAGCCTGGTGCAAGCGGTAGAGTCTTACTGCCTATGACCGGAAGATCCTAGGTTCGAGTCACGGTCTTCTTGCATTGCACAGGCGCACTACCGGATTCAGCTTCTTTGCCGAGTGCCTCAGGCACTCGGCAAAGGCCGATTTACACTCGGCAAAGCCTTTGCCGAGGGCAAAGAGCGCTCGGTAAACAGTTTATCGGCAAAGACCTCTTTGTCGAGTGCACTTTATCGAGCACTCGGCAAAGCCTTTGCCAAGTGCTAATTTGACACTCGGCAAAGAAAAGTCGCCGTGACGGCGAGCGTCACCGTGATGGTGGCTTTACCGAGTGTCAAGGTCAAGCACTCGGCAAAGGTCGCCGCTTTGCCGAGCGCCGTTGACTCAGACACTCGGCAAAGGTGGCCACTATGCCGATGCCACCGGCAAGACACTCGGCAAAGGTAGCCTATTTGCCGAGTGTCCTATCAAGACACTCGGCAAACAGGAGCCCTTTGCCGAGTGGCTGGCCCGTGGCACTTGGCAAATCTGTGATGTTTGCCGAGTGCAATGGCCTTTGCACTCGGCAAAGCATGTTCCCAGGTAGTCACTTTGCCGAGTGTCATGGCCATTGCACTCAGCAAAGTGACTGAAAACAACATTTTTTATTTGTTTTTTACATCCCATCCAAACAAATAGAAGATATATATAACAAACATCACCAACATCACATATATATCATCAACAACACATATATATCACCAACACCACATATATATCACAAATGTCACATATATAGCACAAACGTCACATGTCTCACAATATATCACAAATAAGTTCACAAGTAATCCAAATGCTCCATCATCTACAACCACAATTGCAAATAGAAGTACCATTAACAACCACAAGAATCTTAACCAGATGGCCAATGAGACTGATTTGGTGAAGGATTCGCTGAAGCATGAGTATCGTTCCATGCCGCCGATTGATTCTGCACAAAGGAGAAGAGATTGCATGTGTGAGACAAGATAAATATATACCATACATGAATAAAACTTTCATACTCCACTAGGTTTGACCGTAAGCACGAACATACAAACTAAAGCATTTATACTCACAGGAGTAGAATAGTGAGGAGGTGGGGGTGGAGGTGGAGCGAATAGCGAAGGTGGTGGAACTACACCCGTAGCGGCACCAAGACTTTGCATGTACTGAAGAATCTCCGTCATCCTTCGCTGCTGAGGTGGAAGCACGACTCCAGGTTGGTCGCCATCATCCGCGCGTAGTCCTCCGCCGTGCACTCCGTCGCCGGCTTGAAGAAGAGCAGCCCCGCGTTGTTCACCTGCCCAGCAGCAGCCAGCATGCAGCCAAAATTAACGTCGCGTGGCATGCAGGGGATGCTTCTATAAGGCCTCAATTCATTCAATTCATGGAAAATTCGTTCGCATCCTGTGGGCTTACTTACAAGGATGTCGAGCTTGCCAGCGAAGACATCCTTGACGGTGTCCAGATGACCGCCGGCGTGAATGCCCTGTTCAAATTAGTGGATCATGCCTTCCGTGATGTTCATTGACATAGAACCTGAATGCCCTGTTTAAATTATTTTAGCAAATGCAACTTGTTAGTATTCAAAAGTGAACGTTACAAGTATGTATACAAACATATAAGCTAATGAGGATTATCGATATGTATACGTCTTGAGAATCGATATGAAGTCTTTGTATGTCATCGGGTCCCTATCTATTGAATCAAAGACTCATGTCATGCTCCTCCCGACATCAACGCCTATACAAATCCAGTGGTTGCTGCATGAATTTAATCATAGAACTAGATAAGCTCTTTTGCATTGAATAAAATATATCGAACAAAGTTTTAAATATAGAGTTAAACTTACTCGAAGTTATATGGTAGCCATATAGTAGAGTGTTGTTGGAGATTTTTAAAAGCCAGGGCAATGTATGCCGAAACCTTAAGGGACTCTTGCCTTAGTTTCTTCGCACGGATGTCCTCTTTCTCCCGAAGGGTCTTTCCAGCAGCTAGCTCTTTGGCATCCAGATTCCACTGTCTAGGGTAATTAAATTTTATTTATGCTATAGCTTGAGGGTCTATATACCCAGCTTTCACACTTGACATTTGTGTTTATAATGTGCACTTGCATTCTATTAATCACGACATGAGTTAGTTACAACAAAATCCAAATATAACATTCATATCATATCGGGAGGGCAAGGACTTATAGGTACCATGTGCAAATTAGATTCATTTCCATTGCTCCGAGGTGAAAGCATGTCTGCATGTCATTGAAGACAAAGATAATTTTTTTGACTGGGCTTCCAAATGTGGCGGCGGGGAAGCATGTTTGTACGAGGTCTATGCTCGTTAGGAGAACACTCAAGTAACAATCATGAAACCTTGTCATTCTAAGTGGTAGGCGCTGGATGTCCTGATTTGATAGGAAGGGCTTGCCTCTT
>NW_027097056.1:0-39699 GCF_019320115.1 Miscanthus floridulus | reverse complement strand
AATGTGCAGCTAGAAGAGTGCAATTACAATTTACAAATATGCAGTGGCAACAAAAATGGTAACTTCTCACCAACAAGAAACAAATTAGTGGCACACTAACACAAAGCAGACAAGATATAAGAGAGCACTTCTTTAACCGATTATCTAAAACTTATCTCCTATATTTCTCTAGGAATATGGGAGAGGGGTTGTCTCCTTTATTTAGGAGAAAAGATTCTTTTTTTAGGAGACCTCTTAAAAATAATATGTATAGGAGATTTGCTGCTGCACCTCCATTTCCTAAAACACTTCTTTTTAGATATAAGAGATTGGATGGGATATCTGGTGGAGATGCTCTATGACAGTTCTAACCGATAGGCTTATCTCAATTTAATTCATTCGAAACAATCAACAGTCTATGATAAGCTTATTTTGGTTGCTCACCGGGGACTGTATTGTTAACTAGAAGATGCCCCACGCGTTGCTGCGGGAATCACGAAGAATTTAGAATGAAATTAAGTGAAAATAGCATGGATAGCTTTGCATTGAGAAGCTGGAAGTTACTCGGATGATATGGCTAATTAGTGAGAGATGATGTGGATAATTAGTGGAAGATGATGTAGATTGCTTGCGTATTGAGATAAAACTTGTAGTGGGGATGACTTTATAAGAGATATATATTTAACAAGATGAAGATCAGATACTTGACGGTTTGCGTTTGGATCATGTGCAGGTGGCTACGGAAATCCTACACAAAATTGCCCACCAAGTTTTCCAGGACCGTCGTGCCATCGTCCGCCATGTTAATAGGACTTTACGCCAAAATATATAATGACATGAAGTTAGGATGTGGTTGGTTCGGTGATCAGAGAAGCCTGGCCTGCTCTCTAGGTGTCTGACTAAGCTACTAGGACAGGCTTGTTGTAAGCAATATTCTTATGCTTGGTTGACTAGCTGTATGAGTATATATACTAGATATATACATTTAGTTGTTTGGTTGCCTGCTTGGTGGCTCGCAGTTGCGCTCGTCGTCGGCCATGATGATGCATGCGCACTCGTACTCCGATTTGGCGTGCTAGGCTCAAAAGAAATGGAAAGGATACTCGTCTCTCCGCAGCCTAGCTCGGCAGGGCTCCATAGATGGCATCGGCTAGGCCCTGCTGCGTGTCCATCCAGACGAAGCCACGAAAAAAATTTAGGAGGGGCTAAATAAAAGAATAGAGGCTTTTTTATCTTCTCTTAACCTTAGCCCCCTCCTACCTAATACATATATGCATAAAATTTTAAGGAGGGGGGGGTGGTTTAGAGGGGCTCCACGTGCCCAGGATCGGTAGTGGGGCTAGAGCCCCCAGCCCCACCGCTGGCTCTGTCGCTGCATCCAACCATATCTGTGCATCCCACGAGACACTGCTCGCTGGAACCAGTCTACCAATCACGCTTTTGTGGGTTGATACTGATCTGCCTAACAAATTGAAACGTTCTCCCAAATTGACTCCAGATTCGGTATCCATCCGAATTTCTGTTGAAGCTTTGTTAATATTAATTTGTATTTCAAAGCTGAATAATCACTACTACCGTAAACTTTTCCGAGGCGGCCGAAATGGATTTACGGAGGCGGGCATCACAACCGCCTCGGTTCAAAGGTCACAGTAAATCGATCTTTCCAGAGGCGGTTGAAATGCCCGCCTCAATTAATCAAATAAAAAAGAAAAAAAGAAAAATCCATGGACAGGCCCGCCGAGCCCATCCACGGCTACAGGATCTGTGCGTGCACGCCGCCGCTCGTCGGGGCCGCCGTCCACCGGATCTGGAGTGGAGGTCGCCGGATCTGGACCTGGAGATGGTGGAGGTCGCTGGATCTAAAGGTGGAGGTGGTGGAGGTCGCCAGATCCGCCGCTGGGCGGAGGGGGCTAGGTCCACCACCGGGGAGGAGGAGATGGCCGGATCCACCGTCGGGGAGGAGAGGGCCGGATCTGCCGCCGGGGAGGTGGAGGGGTCCGGATCTCGCCAGACTCCATCGGATCATGCCAGACTCCACCGTCGTCGCGGTCGCCTGCTCCTTGCGCGTGCGCCACCGCTCCACCTCGACCCAAGCCGCTGCTCGGATCTGGCCCCATCGCCGCTTTTGGTCCACCTCCGGTCGCCATCGAGGAGAGAGAGGAGCGCGGAAGGGAGGAGCGTCGCCGCGCCGAGGGGAGGGAGGGGCATCGCCGTGCCATGGGGAGGGAGGAGCGCCACCGCGCCATGGGAGAGGGAGGAGCGGTGCACGGAACCCGAAGTGCGAGAGAGAGAGAGAGGGTCGTGCGGGTGCGGTGGTGAGAGAGAGACGAGAGTGGTTGCGGGTTGCCCAAACCCTAGCTTTCGCATATATATAGCGTGACTAGTTTCTGGGCTGATATGGGCATCTAATGGACTCGGCCTCATTTTCCCAAAGGCCTACCTCCAAAAATGGCGGTTATTTTTTAACCACCTCCGTAAATTGATTTTGCGAGGCGGTTAATTGTGACCGCCTTGGTTAATGAAAACGACTGCCTCCGTTAATCCCAGACATTAACCAAGACGGTTGAATTTTGTAAACGCCTCGGTTAATAAAACCGCACCGCCTCGCAAAATCATTTATGTAGTACTGAATATAAATATTTTCACCTCATATATAGACCTTTATTTTCTTAGGGAAACGATCATCTTCATTATTTACTCTTTCCTTTTAGCGAACCGAGTTTACATAGCAGCTGGTTAGATTTTTTTTATGGTGGAACCTATCTTACTATTACTAATTAGAGGCCCCAATGAAGGCACTACGTTAATTCTCACCAGACGCGCTAAGAAAAAAGATAAATCCTAAAAATTCTCACAATAATCAGAAATATCTGGCCTTTGATTTGCTAGACTCTAATCATCATCACCGATAATAGCCATTGGATTTATTGTAATTTATTAAGAAAATTACCCAGCACTGCCATTATGAAAAATACATAAATAACCCCCTAATTTTGCATGTAAATTACCCACCTTTGCCATTATAAAATATAATTCAAAATAACCCCTATATTTTTATGTAAATTATCCATATATGTCATTATAAAAATAATTCAAAATATCCACCTAAATTTGCATCTAAATTACCCACATTAGCCATTATAAAATATAATCTAAAATAACCCCTAGCATTTCGGCCAAATTAACCTACTTGGTCATTATGAATGATAATTTAAAATAATCCTCTAACTTTGTATCTAAATTAGCCACGTCTAGGCTCAAATAAAATTAACTACGTCTACCATTATGAAAGATAATTTAAAATAACTCCTAATGAATTTATAAATTATCCACCTTTATTATTATGAAAGATAATGCAAAATAATATTCTAAGTTTGCATTTAACATATTCATACATGTCGTTGTGAAAGATAATATAAGGTATTACCTTTATATTTGTATGTACCATAGCCACTATAAAAATAAATAAAAAATATCTGAAATCTACATGTAAATAGTAATATATTATTACAAAAAATAAATCAATATTCATAAAGTACTATACATATATTTCTAAATACTTATATATTCATGAAATAAAATAATTATAAAGCTATTTTCCACCATGTATATCAAATAAACATGTATATATTAGAATAAGTATTTATTTTAACAACTTATGAAACATGAAAAAAAAATCACCTAACAAACCACATAGCAATAACACTTATATTAACACTCCATGATAATAAATTTTATAAGCTATTATTTTAAATAAGTGTATACATCTTCACAAAAACAGTATGCCATATCAATATTATTAATTAAATTTTATGCACTTTATAATATATAAATAAATAATACTACAAATATATTCCTATGATATAACAAATTCAACATGTTTAGTGCCGAGATAAAAGCAAGTTTCAAATTATGTGGAAAACAATACTACTAGGACCTAGACTCTTTTTAATAATTTTTTAATAAAAGATAAAGAATACAAGAATTTTTAATTAACATGTGAAAAAATTGCTACAACTTAACTAAAGTTAAAAGATAAACTTTAGATTTATGAAATTGAAAAAGGATTGTATCAAGAGTTTATATATCTTAAGACTAGATTTCAACTAAATACACACTCCTATCGCACTAAAAAAAGATAAATACTAGAAATTCTAACCGGAGGTCCCATTGGAGCCTGCATGTTAATCCTCTCAAGACTTGATAGGAAAACAAAAGATGATCATAGAAAATTTCAAAAAAATTAGAAAAAATTTACCATCAATTAAGTATAACCTAATCACCATTGATAATAACAATAGCTAGTGGATCTATTCTATTTTCTAAATAATTATCTACTTTCATTAAATTGTAAAACAATATAAATTAATTTATGACTTTAATTTATATAACCCGCATATGTCGTTAAGAAACATGTACAACAGATGACGTCCTCTTATTATGATTGATTAGATAACTTAATTTTCATCTCATTAGTAGAAAAATTAAATACCCCCTCAAATTTACATCTAAATTATCAACATTACCTATTACAACAGATTTCTTATGTTTATACATTACCCAACCTCTATCAATATTAATATGGTATAAAATTTAATTAAAGTAAATATACGCGTCGTGCATGTATGAGCAGCAAAATACGTATGTTATGTTTCATCGCATAAAAACTATTTTATTAATTAACAACTCATATACTAATGATACTAACAAATTATTTAAAACCACATTAGTAACCATAACATATAATTTATATAGATTGTTACGTTATATATATTTATGTATTTTAACTAAAATGTTTGATATGTTTATATTGATAGTACAACCATAACTACAAATATAATTCCTTGATAGGAAAATTCAACCATCTTGAGCAGTGTGGGAGACCACTGATGGTTATATTTTTTGGCCCTTTAAAAATACTTTAGAGTAAAAAGTCAAGCATTATAAGGTTTAAGTATTAAAATTCTCTTCATGTTAGCGCTAAACCTCACTTCAAGATCCGTGACTTATCTTAAGCGATATGGTGCATGTTTCAAATAATGACTTATGCTATTGAAGTACTGAAGAATATACTCTATGACCTAAAACCCTTATTTTAAAGAAGTGCAGAGAGAAGAGTTAATGAAAGATACAATAAGCACAAGAGTTTCAACTTAACTTGAGGAGAGAGAAAAAAATTATATAGCAATCAATAAGAATAAAATTTGAAAAAACAAAATTTAGATTCATGACTACAGAATATACATGATGCAACAAGAGCCACCATGATTAACGATAAGGTTTCAAAGTAATGTTGTATTTAAAATATATAGAGGTGTCATGCAAAGAAAAAATTATAAAAGTTCCTTTAAAAAATAGTAGTTAATGAATTTATGATAACTAGATGTGGACTACAAAGTGTCTATTATGTCTATTATATTAGAAATTAAACAAAGAAAAAACTTACAATTTGGTATAAGTAATTTTTTTTATTAGTTATATGTACTCTCTCCATTATAAAACGTTTGAGTTTTCTAAATACATAGCTTTTGCTATTCACTTAAATGTACTATCTAGATACATAATAAAAATAATATATCTAGAAATATCAAAACCTCACAATTTGAAATGAAAAGATTATTAAACAGTATATAATATTTATATCTCATAAAATTCTAGCCCGTGCGAGGTCACGGGTTAATGGACTAGTATATAATAATCCAGGTTCAAGGTTGTCGACTTGATGTTGGATCAATTCTGATGGCACTATTCTTTGAGCAGTAGGTGAGGCGTCTGCGGTGATTTTATCGATCTTGAAAATCTATGAGTCTTGTATCTTGTATTTTGGAGGTTAGCGAGTAAGTCGTGAGTGTAAGTAAGCGTGTTTGTGTCTTTATTGTATTTGGCAGAAAAAACAATCTCTGCTTGATGTGGATGCGTGAGTTACTGAGTCGTTGGCTGTGCTGGTTGTTTGACGCCTGTATACAAGTAAGTCGTTGTCTTTCCTGGTTGTTGCTGACGACGCCTATATGTTATTGTAACCTTGCAGCCTATTTCCGTTTCTTCTTCGTGACGGCTGGAGGAATATAATAACAAGAAACCTAGAGGTGCAAGCGACCATGCCATTCCTAAACTAATCATCACTTAGGGCATCAACCCAAAAAAAAATGTGGGAATTTGCATTTGAATTACCGGCCGATCAACTATTACTTAATCAGAGAACCGATTCAAATTAAACCCACGGTGCCCGCATGATTCAGCTGCTACGAGTTAATGGCCATCGTCAGCATGGCGGTATGCTTGCATTGTTGCGCCTTATTAGACACACAGGAGACAGGACTGGAGACTGAGCATCCCCACGCGTACGCGTAGTTAGGACCGGAGACTGAGCATCCCCACGCGTACGCGTAGTCGCGTACGTATGCATCACGCAAATACGGTGTACTCTACCAGTAGCTAAGCTGAATTAAAGCAAAGCCGGTCAGAAAGTATTCATGAGGCTGTTAAGTTCAAGCCAACAGGATGTCTCTAAAATTATCCAACAATTTGACTCATCCCTGTTAATAAAGATCCAACGTCCACACAGGGGTGAGAGAACCCTGGCTATCTACCGCCACTCCGACTCGGCCTCCTTTTTCTTTGGCTTCACTGCCACGCCATGGCCCTGGCACGATGAGCTCAGCTCAGTAGCAGGCCTCCATGGCCCAATGGCCGGCTGGACTTTTTGTGAGGCGGGCATTACAACATGTAAGTACGGTAATGCTCTTCACGGACGCTCACGTTCATGGCCATGACGCAAGCCCAAACGATCCCCTCCTATCCGCGTGTCCAACTCTCCAGACACAGTAGTTTCTCAACAAAAAAGACCACTAAAGTGGTGCTCGGCCAGCGCACAGCTCACAGCGCTCCACCCGCACAGCTCGCGGCGACAAGCCGGGGCAGAGGCCGCTCGCGCACTTCTCGTGGTCCGCCTGCCCAAACCGGTGCGGCCGGGGCGGTGGAGCTTGTCCGCTTGCAGCTCACAGCAGCTCGAGCGAAGCCCGCCGACGCACATCTCGCGCTCCGCCTGCCCAGTTCACCATGGCCGGGATAGAACTTGCCCATGCACAGCTCGCAGCGGAGCTTACCCCGTGCACAGCTCACGCTCCATTCTCCCAAACACCAAGGAGATTTTGTGCTGAAACCACATGTTGCAAGCGTCTGTATCAACTGTTTCAAATGTTTTATAGTTATGTTGCAATTGTTTTATATCAATGTTGCAAAAGTAGATCAGGATGTTGTACATGTTGCAATGGTGTTTCAAGTGTATGTTCTAAATGTTTCGTCTGTTTTTAGATGTATGTTGCAATTGTTTTATCTGGATATTGCAAAAGTAGATCTAGATGTTGCATATGCATGCATGTTGCAAGCGTATGTTTCAAGTGTTTCAGGTGTATGTTGCAAGTGTTTCATCTGGATGTTGCATATGTTTTACAATAATTACACACGTGCGTTTCCTGATGTTTTAGACGTATGTTGCAAGTATTTTAACCGTTTCAAGCGTATGTTGCAGTATTTCATCTAAATGTTGCAAAAGTAGATATGATGCTGCACATGTTGTAGTGGGACCCACATGTTGTAGCCGCCTGCTACAGCTACTAGGCCTGCGTGTATGCGCGTGGGAGTAGAGGGAGCGCGAGCGGCAAGCGCAGGAAACGGAGCAAGCGCATATCGAGACGTGGTCCTGTGTGGGCGAGCGTAGGCATGAAAAACGAAGCAGTGCGGGCCCCTACGTGAAGCAGGCTCAGGCGTGCTAGCAGTCGCTGCAGCATGCATGCGTGCGGGCGTCCCTCCGGATGACGTCTGACCGCTGTATATGTATGGTCTGGTTAAGAGAGGTAGAGACGGACAATATTGCCGCCTCTGTTAATGTATGGTCTCATAAAGCTGGTTTTGCAATTCGCTGTAGCGTTAGTATGCTTGTTTTCAGTCAGTTTTGCCAGAGGTAAACCACTAGTCGAGTGATCAACTTGCCCAAATGTTCAACGTTTGACAGGTTCAAATGTCGAAAAAACTAACCTCCGAGCTCCGATATACTATAAAATTTGTTGGACCTTTTGCCCGATTGAGCATGGATCGTCGCATCCACGGGTGGTTGTCGCCATCGCTGTCCCAGCATAAAAGCACATTCATCTCGCTGATGGAGCCAAAGTCAAAGCCAAAGCAAGGAAATAAAATTATATGGACCTGTGGGTCCAAAGCCAGGGACGTCAACCTAGGTGTGTTCCCATGTAGGGACTAAAGTTTAAAATATGTCATATTGGATGTCACATGGGGTGTTCCAATACTAATAAAAAAATAAATTACAGAAGTCCTCAATAATCCACAAGACGAATTTATTAAACCTAATTAATCCGTCATTAGCACATATTTACGGTAGCACAACATTTTCAAATTATGAATTAATTAGGCTTAATAAATTTGTCTCGTAAATTAGTCTTAATCTATGCATTTAGTTTCATAAATAATCTATATTTAATACTCTATGTATATGTCAAACATCCAATAAGATAGCGACTAAAGTTTAAGAGATGCGACCAAACACCGCCCTATCTATACTCCCACGATACTTGGGGCGGCCGTGGCCGGCACCCATGCCTGACGTACGGCTGACGCAAATGCTTTGTCAGCTCAGGACGGTATCAGGTAGAGGTGGAGCCATTAATTAGATATATAGAGAGAAAACCCCAAGTCCATACAGTATAGTACAAAATTAAATAATCTAATTATCATTCAGATGTTAATTAATGGCACAGAAATTTCCATTAGGTATGCAGGATCAAGTCTCTATAACTAATCTTTTTTTTTTACAATCTTACAATATACAGAATGTGATGGTATGCTAAGGATGGTCAAAAAATTAATACAGATCTATAGATCACCGTCGGATCTAAACTTGGTACCAATGCCGGAATTGAATTTGACAAAGAACAGTTGTCAGGGTTTCGAATAAACACCGGCTATTAAATTTATGATTGTTGCGCGTTAGGTCCGGATGGTGCACTAAAGGACACGAGGTTTATACTGTTTCGGGCTGAACGTCCCTACGTCCAGTCTGCTGCTGCTCGTGTTATTAGTACCGAAAATGGTTCGTAGTAGGGGGTACAAACGGTTGAGAGAGAGACGAGTCCCAAGTCTCTGATGTAATGATCGAAAACGTCGCCGATAGCTTGGTCGTTGCTCAGCCGTGTGTGAAGTGTCGTGTGTGTTGAACCTATCCGTCCAGCGTCGGTCCCTTTGGGTGGGGGCCCTGCCCTCCCTTTTATAGACCAAGGGGGGAGCAGGGGTTACAGATTGGAGAAAGAGAAAAATACCAAAGGTATTGAAGGTCCTTTGAGGGAGCCGGGTCTTCCTTTTTCCTTGTGGCTGCCCTGCTTAACATGGCAGACCGTGTCAGAGGTGACGTGTTCGCTGATCTTCGTAGGCCATGGCCTGGCCTTATTTAGCAAGTGGGTGCGTCCCATCCTACATCGGCGGACGGTGCGGCGCGCCGGAGAGCCGCGTCGTGACCCCTCGGGTAGTAACAAGGGAAGTAACCATACGGCCGTCACTATAGATGATGTGATTTATGTCTTGGACCCTAATGGATGTCGTATGTCTGTGTTAGTATTCACGCCTAAGGACTGAAGGCGGCGCCTACTACACTATTAGACAAAAGTCGGCGCCTACAACACTATTCGGGCACTGTTACATCGGAAAGGACCTAAAGCGTTCGTCCCATCGTATCCTGACGGTACCTTCCCACAGGCGCACAGGGCATGGCCCTCGATATCATGGTTGACTCGAATGTCCTGTTGTATCCTGTGCTCGTCCTTATGAAGGAGTAGGGTGCGATCGTCGGGCGAGGCGGAGCCAGCCCTTAGCCGTCGGGTGAGGCGGAGTCTAGCCCTAGGGGTTCGGGCGAGACGGAACCCGCCCTTGGATGTCGGGCGAGGAGGAGCCGGCCCTCGGGGGTCGGGCGAGGCGGAGCCTACTCTCGGACGTCGGGCGAGGCAGAACCAGTCTTCCGTCATTCGGGCAAGAAGTGTAGTAGTGCTCTTTATCTGACCAGAAGCGTCAACATTCGATAGTCATTAATCCCACCTCATTGGGTACCCTGGTATTAGGTCCCCGACAGTAGCCCCCGAGCCCCCGGGTGATTCAGATAGAATCGCCCGGGGGGTAATTTCGGACCCTTCATTGGTAAGGCTGTGAGATTTGGTTTTTGTCAACTGGAAAGTTTTAAGGGAACCCTGGTATTCCGTTCGCGGGGATTTCGTCCAGAGTCTGCCTGGCTGGGGCTCGATCATGGAACGAGGCCCTACTGATGCTCACGTACCTACATCTTAGTCGCTCGTGGTCCTGTCCCTCGTTGGGATGGCCATCGAGACTGTTGGGTCGACCCTTGGGCTTTCTGGGCCTATAAAGGCCGGAGGGGAAATCTTCTGAGCCATGTCCCCTCTGTGGGAAAAGAGTCTGATCCGCTCAGGAAGATGAACCGTCCAGTGTGATTTTGGTGGGAAGGGATAGGGATTGCTAGCTCGTATCTCGTGGTGTGACGCGGCGGTGTGTCATGGCAGGCTCAGAGATCAAGACAGACGGTTGCTCTTCTCATGTCCGTCGCCCCTATAAAACCACGGGGTTCGCCCCCCAGGGTTCCATACTTTGCCTTTTCGCCTTCGCATCGTCAACCTTCGCCGCCAATCGCCAGAGCCTCCCGTACTCGCATCACGGCCGCTGTCAAGCTCACACCCGCATCGCAGCCGCCGTTGAACTCGCATCCACCCCCTCCCAATCATTTCAATGGAGCTGTGGGGCAGATCCAGCATCACCCCTCAGCACCTGGAGGGCCTGGTTCACCGTGGCCTCCTTCACCCGCTGACTGCCACCGAGGAGTGGTGGCTGCCCGGTGATGAGGACGAGTCGTTGCTATCTGAAGGGTATGTCGTGTCCTTCGCTCACTTCCATGAGTAGGGATTCGCCATACCTGCTCACCCGTTCCTTCGGGGGCTGTTGGATTACTACCTGGTGGAGCTGCAGCACCTTACCCCCAATGGGATCCAGCACATTGCGGCGTTCATCGCCCTGTGTGAGGGGTTCTTAGGGATTGATCCCCACTTCAACCTGTGGTGGCATATCTTCGCCGTCAACCTTCTGAAGAGGTGGGTCGGGAAGCAGGAGCTGCCCACGCCGGTGGGATGCACCGGCATTCACCTCCGCAACAACCGGGCAGATGCGTACCCGTTAATGCGTCTGTCTACCTCCAACAAGGGGTGGCATTTGCAATGGTTCTATGTCAAGGATGACGCCGCCGCCCCCTTGCTAGTCTTCTCTGGGTGCGTCATCAAGGAGGCCTCGGGGGTCATGGAGGTGGGGCATCCCGATCAAGGAGAAGAAGAACATCGACGACCTTCTCGCTGCCCTCCAAACTTTGAAGGACAAGGGCATGAAGGGTTCAGGGATCATCGACGCCTACCATGCGAGGAGGGTGGTGCCACTGATGGCGCGCATGCTTCCATTTGAGGTGGCACAACGCATCAAGGAGGTGATGGAGTCTTCAAAGGATACCGCTGGTGTCATCCTTGATTTTGTGTTCCTGGTGCCGGGGCATCCCCCAATGCGGCCGGAAGCGGGGTTTATTGATTTTGTAAGTTTTCCTTCTTCAAACTCCTTTTTTACTTGAATTTCCAACCCCTTGAAGCTGACCCTGGGGATGGCGGGACCAGCCGGGGGGACTATTCTTCAAGGATAGCCTGGCTCCATTGCAGAAGGATCGGATCCTGGTGAAAGCGAACCGTATCGCGGCCGAGTGGGACAAAAAGTCGAGGGAGCTCAGGAAGAAGAAGCTGTTATAGAAGCGATAAGCGCATGATCGAGGAGAGGAGACAGGCAGTCATAATGACGACGACGACGACAATGAGGTAGCCACCGACGTGGATTGGGATGTCCTGGTGGATGAGGATATGCTGACAGACGCCCACCGACCCATGTAGGGATCCTTCCCGTTCCATGTGGAGGGAAGCGAGTCCGTGAGATCGGTGGAGGTGGGCCGAAACATTGCCCTGTCCACGGGGCCAGTGGGAGTCAGAGAATCTACCACCCCACCTGGGGTGCTGCCAGAGGATCGGTGGATGGAAGGCGGATCGGCTACCGCCCCCGAGGCATTGACGAAGAGGGGCGACTCCGTCGCCGTGCCCTCGGAGATAAGGGAGGCAAGCCCCCCTACATAGGAGCAGGGAGCAGGCTCGAAGCGCTCCCGCCCAAACGAGTCTAGGCAGGGGTCTAGGGGTTCATCCCCAAAACGTTCCCACCGCCCCCAAGGCGTCGGAGTGGGCCACTGATTCCCCTGTTTTCCCCTTTTTTATTCTTCTTTTTCGACCTTATGCCTTTTTCCATCTTGCAGATTCTTACGGCGAGGCCACTCTCTGGGGCTGGCGCCCAAGAAGTGCCTTACCCTTTAGGCGGGATGGACGACGTTGCCCAACGTCACCCCTGTTTCATGTAGGAGCGGCGCTGAAGCTGCGGCCTCGTTGGCTGATCCAGCGGCACCCGCGCCCTCGGTGGTCGCCGAGTAGGCAGCGTCTTCCGTGGTGGGCGCGACACTGCCAACCGAGGGTCTAGTGTCACCGATGGTGGTGGCCGTGACCACTCCAAGCCAGGAGTAGCCAAATGCCACCATGGTGGTTTCCGAGGGGGCGGCGCAATCCGTGCCTCCGGCAGCCCAAGCGATGGTGCCCGACGCGGGCTAGATGGAGGAGGACGCGGCCGGATCACCCCCAACCCTGATGAGCCAGGCATAGTCAGACACAGCCGCTGTGGCATCCAAGGGAGCAGCGCAGTCCGTGCCACCAGAGGCTTAGACGGAGGTGACCGCGACCGCAACAAGCCTGACAGGGCTGGATGTTGCCATGGTGGCATCTAAGGGGGTGGCGTAATCCGCGCCACCTGCGGCCTAGGCTGCGGCGCCTGAGGTGGGCTAGATGGAGGACACGATCGGAGGGTCTCTGGGCATCGTGGCAGTGGTGGAGAGGATCAGCAGGAGGCCGCCCTCGGCCCTGTTGTTGGGGGGCAGCCGCTCCCCCATGCAGGGCGAGCCGCTGCTCTAGTGGATGGCCGTTGAGGACCCAACGTCGGCTCTTTTCTCGCTTGATGATACTGCCGAGAGCATGGAGCGGGAGAATCTTGACATCAGGTTCTTGGCTATGATGGATGCCTTGAGCCAGGCCAGTGGCGTCCTGCGCAAAATCCTTGTTCCTACTAGCTGGGTATCCGCTTAATCTTCTCCCTCATTTTCCCTTTTCTTCATGTATTCTTGTGTTTTCATATTTTTGATACCGATCCTCTTTTCAGTGTATCATTGCTCATAGCCGGAACAAATCCCTGTTCCTCCGTGAGCAAAAAGTGGAAAGGGATCGCCTTACTGAGGAGGCCTGACTACGAGGAGATGTGGGCACGTAGCTCGCTGCCGCCTAGTAGCGGGAGGCCAAGGCGCGTTGGGACATGGAGGAGATCCATGGGATGTTTGAAGACCTATCTGCGAGGGTGAAGTTGGACGAGGAGGTGGTCGCCAGGATCCGAAAGGAGCAGGATGAGCTGCTCCAGAAGGATGCTGAGGCCAGTCAGTGGGCTGTCAAGGTCCTGGCTGAGCTGGAGACGGAGCGGGATCTCCAGCGGAAGGCCGAGGAAAGGTCCACGGCCCTATAGCAGAGGGCGAACCAAGCTGTGCGGGGAGCGGGACGAGCTGCGCCGAACCAAAGAAAGACTTCGCTCGGAGCGTAGCATGGCCCGCAAGGAGAGTGACCGGGCCATCCGAGAGTGTGGTAAGGCGCGTTGGGAGGCCATGGCCCTCTAGGTGGATCTTGGAGATGTGGTGGCCCGATGGCTGGAGGCCGAGGAAGTTTCTTTCAGGCTAGGCATGGAACTCGCCGAGGTGCGTGGGATCCTTCGGGCCGAAAGCGATCAACACGATCTTCTGCCTGCTGCCGTCGTGGTGGTGTGCGATGACCTATAGGTGGCGCAAGGAGAGGGGATCGACTCCCTCCCAATTCATGCCACTGGTATCACGGCGCGGGTGGGCCATCTTGAGGAGGACGCCTTTCACGCCGGGATCACCTAAGCCTTCGCTGTTGCCCGTTCTCATTATGATCGGGAGATCAACTTGGAGGTAATGACCAAGGCTTCGTGCCTGTCTATGAAGACCCCGAGCTAGACGAGATTGAGAGGGCGGTGACTCCCCTTGCGCGGAACCTGGCAAACAGGCTAAAAGAAATGGTTCTCCCTCCACGGAAGTAGTTAGTTTAATAAGTTTGATAAACATTTATCCATAGTATGTGAACAAGTGTCGGTACTTTTGTGTCTGAAAATGGATTCGTGACTTTGTTTTGCAATTTTGTTTCGTTTATTTGATCTTACCTTCTTCCTTTTTGCAATGAGGAAAGATTTACGCGATTCGGCCCTTTCGTTTGTTAAGACTGTAGGGCCCAAGGTGTTTAGGGGAAATTTTGATTGTGCTGGTTAGCAAAATTACCATAGCCATCTGGGCATGGGCTTTTTGCAGTCTTACCTATCTGTTCCCCCGAACCTTGCCGCTAGTCTCGACGCGAGGAGAAGGTCTAATGTAATGACTGTTTTGAAAAAAGAAAGGAGGTACTCGTACCTTTATCAGCCCCCGAGTGAGATCCATCCCCTTGCGGTTGCTGGGGTCGGATGTTACTGGAGACCGGAGTGAGGGTAGTGAACTTACGTCTATATTCACGCGTACCCCTTACTTAGGACTTTGGCGATCGCTGTGTGACCGTGCGTTTGGCCTTATCGCTGGTCTAGCCTTCTCCAAGCCCCCACGCGTGGTGGGGATTTGGTCAAGGGCCAGCTCGTTTTGCGACTGTCTCCCCATCAACGGTTTTTCGTAACTGGAGGGGTTAAGGTGACGTCACTTGCCTCGATGGCTCGAGTGACGTGCTTTATGAGCTCGCTAACGGGGATGTTTGGACAAAATCCGATCCTGTTTGCTTTGTGATAGGGTCAGCAAAAGCCCTCGGGTGGCATTCCGTTGCTCATTGGCCCACCTTCCAATGGATTCCCCCTCAATGGGGATTCTATGGGCTCGGCTAGAGGCTGGATTGAACTAGAAGGTTGAGATGACCCTACCTGTCTTAATGTGGCTGGGCAAAGGTCGCTGAGGCTCATCTACGTTTTCTCCCCTAGCTCTTGTTCGACGCGAGGCGGCCCGAGCCCTTCGTGGGTCAGCCTTCGAACCTCGGTCTCTCAATCTTGGATCGAGTGGCTCGAGCCCTCGAGCCCCTTAGGGTCTGATAGGGGTCAGCCATGTTTTGCGTGTTACCCCATCCTCGGTTTCCGCAACTAGAGGGGCTGAGTTGACGATACTTGCCTCGATGGCTCGAGTGTCGCGCTCAATGAGCTCGCTAACGGGTATGTTCGTGTGAAATTCGGGTCCATCATTCGCTGACGGGGTCGGTAGAGCCCTCATGTGGCATTTCACTACTTCTTAACCCACCTCCCGATAGATGCCCGAGCCGTTCGATAGGCTTAGGTGGCCCGTTGGCCTCTCCTCGATGGAGATTCTATGGGTTTGGCTCGGGGTTAGAATTGAACGAGAAGGTCGAGATGTCTTTGTCTGCTTTTGAGCGGGGTTGGGTAAGGCCGCTAGGGCTCATCTCTGTTTTTCTCCCCTAGCTTTGTTTGACGCGAGGTGGCCTCGAGCCCTTCATGGGCTGGCCTTCAAACCTCGATCGGTCGCCGCTCATATTGAATGAGGCGGCTGTCGCTTTGTGATGCGACACGAAGCATTGAGATGCAGGGATTTGCATATGCAATGTTTGGATGTATGGATTTAGCATATAATTTAATTGAAACAAAAGCGGTGGGTCGATAACGTTACCCTAGTGGTGTGAGTGATGGGAAGCTTTTACCAAATATGTCAGTGCGGGGTTTGGGTCTGACGTCTGCGATGAGGTCGGTGTAACCTGCATAAACATTGCCATTTTTTGTTTCTATCTCTCGGTGGTGATCTGAGTCGTTTGATTGATTTTAGGCAACATGACAGCTTCTCCTCGAAGGAGATCCTGCAGGAGGGCCCCCCTAAATCCCTCTTGGGAAGGTGGGAGCCGAAGCTTGTGGTGTGGGGAACTATAAATTCGATTATGCTAGTGAACAAAAACACCGTAGCCATCGGAGCGTAGGGTCTGGCGGTTCGTCTAGTTGTATTCAAAGTTTTATACCCACACGCCATGCTTCTAGTTTTAAACGTAAGGAGGGGTCGGGCGAGGAGGATGTCTAAATAGGTAGACACTCTTGGTAGCCCCCGAGCGATGTCCGTGCCCCTGCCGTTACTGGGGTCAAAAACTCGGTAATGAAATTAACGCGCAAAGCAAGGAAACAGTGGTGCTTATCTTTCTGCGGCGTTCATTCATCGTTTCGCCTAGGCCATTCGATTGACCCAGGAGGCCCGATGGGACCTCCCTATTGGGTCATTCCATGGTCCTGCCTAGGGAAGCGGAGAGTCATCTGCAAGCGAGTGTGCCCTGGTTCTCGCGCCCGGTGTGCATTAGTGGTGGGCCACTCCCAGGCAATGTCCTATTTGACTAGGCAACGTCTTGTCGATCAGAGTGCATCCCGTCGGTCTAGGCGTGTCCCCTCGGATTCCCATCAGCATTGATCTCCCACCTATATTGAATAGGGGAAGGCAGAGAGTTTTTCGTCCCAACCATTCGCCTTTCCCCAGTTGCTATGCCTCTTCCTTAAATAGGGAGGGGGAGGGGAGTTCTCGCCCCACTCCTTCGCCTACTTCTGAGCCGCTACCTCTTCTTCTTCCTTTCCATCGAATGAGTTCGTGTGTCGCAGTGGGGCCTAAGTGAGAGAGGGTAATGCCAGGGAGAGAAAGCTCATAGATCTACCGATGAATCCGGAGCACGATGTCGAGCTGGGGGTCATCCAATGTAGATGAGATGGTGTAGGCCGCCTTTGCTAAAAAGGGGCCACTGCTGTCAAAGGAGGAGGAGCACTGGAGGGTGCCAAGCATCGTCGGCCTTACCGTCGTTCGTTGCGGCCTTTCCTCAGTGGGAGACGCCCCCCGCCCAAACGCCATTGTTAGGGTTGCGGCTGATGATGATGGCGTAGTCCCTGGACGCCCTGGCGGGGGTGCTGTTGTTAAGGTCGTGATTGATGATGATGGTGAAGTCCCTGGATGCTCCGGGGAGCGCACCACAGTTGCCGACGTGGTGCTCGACGTTTGTAGAGGACGGTGCCTTCGAGGATCCCACAGAATGGTAGGGCGTCACTGATGGAGAGTGTGGCGCGACGACCGTAGTAGTACTCGTAGTATGGCTTGTCAGAAACTGTAATCGAATAAGTTTGTGGGGGAGTCCCCGAGTGAATAGTCTTTTGCATTTGTGAATACATTAGTGCTTTCCGTGATGGGATCACTTTGTAGGCAATCAATTTTGTGCGAAAAAATGCATAAGTTTTTGACTTTTGCTACGGCAAACAGCTTTTCAGCTTCCTCTTTTCTTTTGTATAAGAGGTTTCGGTGCCTTCTGACTCATCCCATAGTCCAGGTCGCAAAAACTAGGAGTGTGGGTGAATCAATTCTGATCACGCTGGTGAGCAAGGAGGTCATAGCCGCTGGGGCGTGGGTTTCCCGCAGTCCTACCGGTTGTACTCAGAATCTATTCCCGAAATCCTAGCCCTTAGGACTTGTTACGAGAAGAATGGAAAACTTTTAGAGAATGTTTGCAAAGGTAACACAAGCAGTGTTTGTAAGATAAACGTATTTGTATCACTTATACCAGCCCTCGAGTGAGGTCCGACCCCTCACAATTTGTAGGGGTTGGATGTCACTAAAGGTCGGGGATCTCTGAAGATAAAAACTTGATAAGGAAAAGTATGCGTTTATTAAGGGTAAAAACGACGTAGCTGTTCAATGTTCCAGGCGTTGGTGAAGGCCTTACCGTCGATGGTTTTCAACTTGTAGGCGCTTGGCTAGAGTTCTTCCGTGACGACATACGGCCCCTCCTAGGGTGAGGAGAGCTTGTGGCGATCTTTGTTGCTCTATACGAGGCGAAGGACAAGGTCCCCAACATTGAAGGCTCGGTTCCGCACCCGTCGACCGAGGTACCGTCGCAACGCCTATTGGTACTTGGCTAAACGGAGGAGGGCAATGTCGCGAGCTTCGTCTAGTTAGTCCATGGCATCTTCATGGGATGCCTTGGCTCCCCGCTCGTTGTATGCTCTGATCCTTGGCGCTCCATAGTCGAGGTCCGTCGAGAGGACGGCCTCAAAACCATAGACTATGAAGAAAGGTGTGTAGCCGGTGGACCGGCTGGGAGTTGTCCTCAGGCTCCAGAGCACCACAGGGAGCTCGGCGACCCAGCATGCGCCAAACTTGTTCAACCGGTTGAAGATCCTAGGTTTAAGGCCCTGTTGGAGCATGCCATTTGCGCGCTCGACCTGCCTGTTCGTTCGGGGGTGCGTGATGGCAGCCCAATTGACTTGGATGTGTTGTTCATCGCAGAATCAAATGAATTTTTTTCTGATGAACTGCGTGCTGTTATCTATGATAATGGAGTTCGGTACTCCAAAGCGATGGATGATGTCGAGGAAGAACTACACAGCTTGCTCGGACTTGATCGCGGAGATCGGCCGAGCTTCAATCCATTTTATGAACTTATCTATAGTGACAAGCAAGTGGGTGTAGCCCCCGGGCGCCTTTTTGAGAGGCCCAACCAGATTGAGCCCCTAGACCACGAAGGGCCACATGATGGGGATCATCTAGAGTGCCTGGGCTAGGAGGTGAGTTTGCCGAGAGTAGTACTGGCACCCTTCGCAGGTGCATACGATTTGCTCGGCGTCAGCTACCATAGTGGGCTAGTAGAAGCCCTATCGGAAGGCGTTCCCAACCAAGGCTCTCTGTGTGGCATGGTGACTGCAGACCCCACTGTGGATGTCGCTTAGCAGAAGTCTTCCCTGTTCGACGGGGATATAGAGCTGCAGGATCCCGGTGTGATTCCATTTGTAGAGTTCTCCCTCTACAAGAACAAAGGATTTGGCATGACGTGTGAGCCATCGAGCCTCCGTCTTGTCCATCGGCAGCGTGTTGTGGAGAAGGTAGTCGAGGTAGAGCATTCTCTAGTCGTCCAGAGGGTCGGGCTCTATTGCTGGATCCTCTTCAAGTTCCATGACATCGGGATCGGGCGGAGCCGTCGGTTGGTTAGCCCCCTAGGCTGGATTAGATGGGCCATCGTCGGCCTGCTCTAACCCTCCATAGCGCACCGAGGGTTTGGGCTAGTCGCTGGCGAAGACGCCTGTTGGCACTAGTTCTCGACCGGATGCCGCCTTTGCGAGTGCATTGGCTGCCTCGTTGAGGTGCCTTGGGATGTGATTGAGTTCGAGGCCATCGAACTTGTCCTCCAGCCGTCGAACTTCTTGGCAGTACGCAGCCATCTTGGCGTCATGGCAGCTTGACTCCTTCATGACTTGTTTAACGACCAGCTGAGAGTCACCCCGAATGTCGAGACGTCGGATGCCCAACTCGATGGTGATGCGCAGGCCATTGACGAGTGCTTCATATTCGGCCACATTATTTGATGAGGGGAAATGGAGCCGAACCATGTACCTCATGCGGACCCCGAGGGGTGATACAAAGACTAGCCCCGCGTCAGCATCCTTCTTCATCAGCGATCCATCGAAGTACATTGCCCAGTACTCTTGATCGATGACCGCCGGTGGCGTCTGGACCTCGGTCCACTCTACGATGAAGTCAGCCAACACCTAGGATTTGATCACCGTTTGGGGAGCATACGCGATGCCATGATCCATCAGCTTGAGTGCCCACTTTGCGGTTCTTCCTGTGGCATCCTGGCAATGGATGACCTCACCGAGGGGGAACGATGTCACTACTGTCATAGGGTGTGACTCGAAGTAATGGCGTAGCTTCCTCTTGGTGATGAGGACGGCGTATAGGAGCTTCTAGATTTGGGAGTAGCAGATTTTGGAGTCGGACAGTACCTCGCTGATGAAGTACACAGGGCGCTGCACCTTGAGGGCGTGCCCCTCTTCTTCCCGCTCTACTACCAGGGCAGCGCTGACCACTTGTGTGGTGGCCGCTATGTATAGCAGGAGGGATTCTCCGTCGCTTGGAGGAACTAGGACCGGGGGTTTTGTCAGAAGTAGTTTGACCATGTCAAGCGCCTTCTGGGCCTTGGCTATCCACTCGAAGCGGTCGGCTTTCTTCAAGAGTCGATAAAGGGGGAGTTCTCGTTCGCCAAGGTGCGAGATGAATTGGCTAAGGGCGGCAAGGCACCCGGTGACCCGCTGAACCCCCTTTATGTTCTAGATCGGGCCCATCCTTGTGATGGCTAAGATTTTCTCCGGGTTGGCTTCGATGCCACGCTTGGAGACGATGAAGCCGAGTAGCATGCCCCTCGGGGCCCCGAAAACACACTTCTTGGGATTGAGTTTGATGCAATTTGCCCGGAGTTTCGCAAAGGTTTGCTCAAGATCGGCGACAAGGTGGCCAACCCATTTGGACTTAACTATGATGTCGTCGACGTAGGCCTCAACGGTCCACCCGATGAGGTCCCCGAAGCAGTTGAGCATACAGCGCTGGTAAGTGGCCCCAACACTTTTCAGACCGAACGGCATTGAGATGTAGCAGATTGATCTAAAGGGGGTGATAAAAGACGATGCGAGCGGGTCGGACTCTCTCATCGTGATTTGGTGGTAGCCAGAGTACGCATCAAGGAAGCAGAGGGTTTCGCACCCAGAGGTAGAGTCAACTATTTGGTCTATGCGCGGCAAAGGAAATGGGTCCTTTGGGCACGCCTTGTTGAGGCCCGTATAGTCAACACACATCCTCCATTTCCCGCTCTTCTTTTGTACAAGGATGGGATTGGCTAACCACTCTAGGTGGTCTACCTCCCTGATGAATCTGGCGGCCGATAGTTTCACTATCTCCTAACCGATGGCCCTGCACTTTTCCTCGTCGAAGCAGCGCAGGCATTGCTTCATCGGCTTGGAGCTTGGATGGATTTTTAGGGTATGCTCGGTGACCTCCCTCGGAATGCCTGGCATATCCGAGGGTTTCCACGCAAAGATGTCTTTGTTGTCGTAGGGGAAGTCAACGAGCGCACTTTCCTATTTGGAGGAGAGCATGGTACCAATGCGTACCATTTTACCCTCGGAGTTCTAGGATCTATGAGGACCTCCTTGGAGCCCTCGGCCAATTCGAACGACCCGGTTGACCTCTTTGCATCGGGCGCTCCTTCGGCGACCTCCTCCTTAAGGGCGGCGAGCTCCTCGAAGGCGAAGATTGTCATGGCATGGCCACAACACTCGACCTCGCACTCGTAGGCGCGCTGGAAGGAGGTGCCGACGGTGATGACCCCGCCGGGGCCTGACATCTTCAGCTTGAGGTACGTGTAGTTGATGATGGCCATGAACTTCGTGCAGCATGGACATCCCAGAATGGCATGGAAGGTTCTGAGGAACCCCACTACCTCGAAGGTGAGGGTCTCAGTCCTGTAATTGACCCGATCCCCAAAGGTAACAGGCAGACCGGTCTGTCTGAGTGGCATGGCCTGCTTCCCGGGGACGACGCCATGGAAAGGCGCTCGGATTGGGCAGATGTGCGTTCGGTCGATGCCCATTACGTCGAGCGTCTTTACGTACATGATGTTGAGGCCGCTGTCTCCATCCATCAGAACTTTGGTGAGGCACTTTGGGCCGATGATCAGGTCGACCACAAGCGGATACCTTCCTGGGTGTGGGGCAGCGTCCGGATGGTCGGTCCGATCGAAGGTTATGGTGGACTCCGACCACCGGAGAAAAGGAGGTGTGGCCGGCTAGGCCGTGTAGACTTGGCGGTGTGCGACCTTCTAACAACGTTTGGAGTCATAGGCCATTGATCCCCCAAAGATCATGAGGCAGCCATCTGGCGTTGGAAAGCCGTCGCCCTTTTCCTCGGCGTCGTCCGTAGTGGGGGCAGGTTTCTTCCCCTGTTCCCCTTTGTTGGAGCCTCCGGACAAAAACTTCCACACGAGGCTATAGTCCTTGAGTGGATGCTTTACGGGGAAGGCGTGGTTCGGGCACTGCCCCTCGAGTATTTTCTCGAAGTGGTTCGGAGCACCCTCCGCAGGCTTCTGACCACCCTTGCGGTCAGCAGTAGCCACGAGTGGCTCCTCACGCCGTTGCTTCTTGTTTTTCCTTTTGGTGGAACAATTGGAGGTGCCTTCACCGGCACCCTCGTCCCGCCTTGCCTTGCCCTTGAGGCGATCGAAGATCGCTTCGACCACCTCTTCTCCGGAGGCGTGGCTGGTGGTGATGTCCAGGAGCTCCTTGGTGGTCTGTGGGCCCTTGCGTCCTAGCTTGTGAACCAAGGACTCATAGATCGTCCTAGACAGGAAGGCTCCTATCATGTCAGCATTGATGATGTTGGGGAGCTCATTGCACTACCAGGAGAAGCACCGGATGTACCCATGAAGGGTCTCACTAGCCTTTTAGCAACAGTTCTTGAGGTCCCATGGGTTCCTAGGGCGTTTGTACGTGCCCTGGAAGTTTCCCACAAAGATCTCCTTCAGATCCGCCCAACTCTGGATTGCGTTGGACGATAGGTGTTCCAACCATGCCCGAGTTGAACCGGCCAAGAACAATGGAAGGTTGCGGATAATGAAGTCGTCATTATCCGCACTACCGGCTTAACAGGCAAGCCGATAGTCTTCAAGCCAAAGCCTAGGGTTTGTCTCCCCGGAGTACTTAGGGATATTAATAGGTGGTCAATACCTTGGCGGGAACGCAGCGTTGAGGATGTGCCGGCTGAAGGCCTGAGGCCCTGGGAGGCTAGAGCTCGGGCTCTAATCCTTGCCGCTGTCGTAGCATCCGTCGTGTCGAGGATGATAGCCGTGGCGGGCTCCTTCCCTTGGGTCGCTGTAGGCACGTCTACGGGCGTCGAGGGTGCTGCGTGCGCTATGGTTGTGGCTGAGACATTGATGTACTGGGATTGCAGCGTGCTGCCCGTCACCTTGCGGCGCTTGGTGGACCGATGCGTCCCTGGCAGGGCGTACCAAGGGCGTACGCTGGCTGGTGTCGGGCTCATGTCATCGAGACAACGAGCTCTCCGCCTGCTATGCTGCTGCACGCTCAAGTAGCGTGCGAATTTCACGGTGGGCCCGGTGATCCTTGGGCGTTGCAGCCTCTAGAAGGCCACGGAGCAAGGCTATTGTGGCGGCGATATTCTAGCTTGCCTGGGCAAAGTGGGGAAGGGTTTCATCATTGGCGATGATCCTTTGGTTTACATTGCGGGCCATGGCGCATGCGTGCCCTCCATCTCCGCGGCGCCTGATCTCCTCATCGACCTTCATGTACTCCTGAACAAGCTATTATCCGGCTTCGTCTATTTCCCGCTTTCAGGTTCTCAGCTGCTCCACCCCAACATGAGGTGGGGCCACTGTCCCCCTCTCGGTTGTGTCACCGTGGTTGCCTCCCAGGGTAGTCTCCTCCACAGAGATGCTTTCAACATGTCCCTCGGAGGTTTCCGCCATGAAACATTCCCGGGAGGGATGATTGCTCCCCCTGCCGGAGTCAGAGCCAGAGTCTGACCCTGGCCCCTCTGCGAGGAGGCCGTGGAGGGATTCCGTAATGCTTTCGATCATCCCTACGAACTCGTTGTTCGAGGGGGACAGGATCGTGTGTTGTGCCACAAGATGGCTAACGGTCGCCGCGGCGTTGTGGAGACCGAACAGAAACGCGGTTGGGGCGCTCCGTGCGGAGTGTTCCAGAGAGAGGGTGAGGCAGCGTGGGTCCTCCCTGGACGGCTGTGGTCCAAGGGAGAAGCCGGGCTGGCGCTCAAGCCTCCCGTAGTTGAAGTTGACGGAGGGGAGAGACTGGACGGCGGCGTGGGCCAGCGCCAACTCTCCTCCTAGTGTTACAATGAAGTCCAGGTCACCGAAACGCATGTCTGCGCCCGGAACCCAGCTGATTGCGTGGTTAGCCATCCGCGGCCTGATTTGGAACGCGCAAAGGCCCCTACCTGGCGCGCCAACTGTTGGTTTTTCGAACAAACACCGGCTAGTAAATTTATGATTGTTGCGCGTTAGGCCCGGATGGTGCACTAAAGGACATGAGGTTTATACTGGTTTGGGTTGAATGTCCCTACGTCCAGTCTGCTGCTGCTCGTGTTATTAGTACCAAAAATGGTTCGTAGTAGGGGGTACAAACGGTCGAGAGAGGGACGAGTCCCAAGTCTCTGATGGAATGATCGAAAAGGTCGCCGAGAGCTTGGTCGCTGCTCAGCCGTGTGTGAAGTGTCGTGTGCGTTGAACCTATCCGTCCAGCGTCGGTACCTTTGGTGGGGGGCCCTGCCCTCCCTTTTATAGACCAAGGGGGGAGTAGGGGTTACAGATCGGAGAAAGAGGAAAATACCAAAGGTATCGAAGGTCCTTCGAGGGAGCCGGGTCTTCCTTTTTCCATGTGTCTGCCCTGCTTAACATGGCAGACTGTGTTAGAGGTGGCGTGTTTGCTGATCTTCGTAGGCCATGCCCTGGCCTTATTTAGCAAGTGGGTGCGTCCCATCCTACGTCGGCGGACGGTGCGGCGCGCTGGAGAGCCACGCCGTGACCCCTCGGGGAGTAACAAGGGAGGTGACCATACGTTCGTCACTGTAGATGATGTGATTTCTATCTTGGATCGTAATGGCTGTCGTATGTCTATGTTAGTATCCGCGCCCGAGGACTGAAGGCGGCGCCTACTACACTGTTGGACCAAAGTCGGCGCCTACAACACTATTCGAGCACTGTTACGTCGGAAAGGACCTAAAGCGCCCATCCCATCGTATCCTGACGGTACCTTCCCGCAGGCGCACAGGGAATGGCCCTCGATATCATGGTTGACTCGAATGTCCTGTCGTATCCTGTGCTCGTCCTCATGAAGGAGTAGGGTGCGATCGTTGGGCGAGGTGGAGTCTAGCCCTTGGGGGTCGGGCGAGGTGGAGCCCACCCTTGGACGTCGGGCGAGGAGGAGCCGACCCTCGGGGGTCGGACGAGGCGGAGCCTGCTCTCGGACGTCGGACGAGGCGGAGCTAGCCCTTAGCCGTCGGGCGAGGCGGAACCAGTCTTCCGTCGTTCGGGCAAGAAGCGTAGTAGTGCTCTTTGTCTGACTGGAAGCGTCAACATTCAGTGGTCATTAGTCCCACCTCATTGGATACCCTGGTATTAGGTCCCCAACAACCATCGACAGTGATGGAGCTCGACTATCAATTCCAGTTCCACTCCCGACAGTGACAAGACATTATCACTGTCAGGTCAAGGCTTAACCCATCAGCGATAGTTTTAGGACCACTGCTAGTTCACAGTGGTCGCTTTAGGAGGAATGATACTTTGCTCTAGCGGAACCCAACTCAAATTGAAGTTTTACCGGCACATTTCAGAGATCAAAGAGGGAGGGGGCACAGTGGAGAGAGAAATGCGTTGGTTGTCATTGTAGGAAGAATTGTGTACGGGCAGGTTGTTGGGCACACTCTTGGTTGAAAACGGATGGAAATGGAAGGAAAAACTCTTTTCATGTTCCGTTTCCACGTTTCATCACTGGAAAACGGGACCGGGATCGGAAAGGCCAGGATCGGAATATACGGGTATTCAGAAACGGACAAATATGGACGGAAAGATGATGGAAACGGATGAAAGTCAGGAACTTAAGCCGGAATCACAATCACATATCATGATCATGACATTCTAAAACCAGCACAAAAGTAAGCAACCACACAATTCTGGAGTGCAGCAACATCAACGCAAATATAAAAATCATCCCTCTCATTTATCAATCGTGCTCTCGTACAAGTGCAACTGTGCTCCCACTAAGTTGTTAATGCCCACAAGCGCTTTTAAAAAAAACACTTAGCATGCCATGCGCCCGCATGCACACATCAGCAGGCAGTCTGCCGCTACAGCTTGAGCGCAAGGCAGAACCAGCCCAGGCCGGATGGGGACCGGTAGGGATGAAAACGGTACGGATATTTTTCGACGTATTTGAAACCGAATTCGTTTAGAGGGGTTGAGATCTGTCCGTATCCGAGTCTAGATATCCAACATCCGATACCGTATCCGTATCCGAATACTCAAATCGTATATTTATGATGTCGATATCCAATCGTATCATATCCGACATAGTTGACACTATCCGTATTCGAATCCGAATCCGGACAGAAATATAAAAACAAATGTAATATCGGTGATATCCGTCCGTATCCGATCCATTTTCATCCAGGAATGGGACACGGCATACGGGTTTGCGTTATTGGGCTGCAGACATGGGCTTTCTAGCTATTGGGCCTCTTGGGAGTTATCGCTTCAGATCATCCCGGATTTAAGAAATACGGATCAAATACGGGACATTTCCGGCCAAATACGGGATCCAGAAAAACGGGCGGATGAAGCCTCTCCCGTTTCCGTCCTGGTCCCGGACACTTCCGACCCGGCTCCCGTCCTGTTTTTAGATCTTTTCTAAAAATACGAAAACGGCAGGTCATAGAGAAACGGACGGATCGGGTGAGGTTAGTAGTTTTGCAATTCTTTGTCCCAAAGAGTCCATACATAAATTTCTTTTGAACAAAGCAATAAGTTAAAAAAATCAGAACCAAAGGAGGCAAGAACCTGTTATAAACGACGAACAATATAAATGACGAAGAACAGTAGATAAAGTACAGGGGACACGAGATTTTAACGTGGAAAATCCTCCCATGGTGAAAGGAAAAAACCACGAACATCAGCCAGCAAATCTTCACTGTATCGGGTGAGGTTACAAACGTCGGAGATTTACAACTTGGGATACCCTAACCTAGGGGCCTTCCCGTATAGAAGTCTACAATGCATCTTTTCCATGAGGGATGTGGTCCGTATATAAACCTCACACCCTCGTCTATTAGCAATACAAAACTAATAGATGGTGTAGTCCCTCTTAACGCTAATAGACCGCTTTGCTTCGGCCCAAGCTTGAATTTGGATCATAGCTCAATAGAACCTTGGTAGCCAATCCATATTGGTGTGCAATGCTAAAAAAACAGTTAGCAAACAAAATTGCCCTGGAAAAAAATTGGAATGGAGGAACCTTGTCGATTCTGGTGTGCAATGCTAAAATAACAGTTGGAAAACAAAATTGCCCTGGGAAAAATTGGAATGGAGGAACTGTGTCGATTCTGGTAAGAGCAACTCTAGCTACAGCATTTGAGCCAATTACAGTACTATAAAACCAGGGCCACTATTATAAGACTACATATTCCCACAAGGGAATTCGTTCACTTTTACGTGCTTTTCAAATACAACATTTTGCTTCATGTCTGAACAATATCCAAAGGGAACAGACTTCTATTTACTCTTCTTTTTATTCCCCATTTACCAAGTTTCACAACACGTTTTTTTCCCTTCAACTAGATATATGTAAAATACCTATATCTATCTGATCTTCAGTCCTAAAAGTTAAACAGGAATGCTTTATGTGCTGGCCATGATGATTTCTTATGCATCGGTCCATTGTCATCGAAATTGGAATCTTTCAACTTGTTTACACCTCATGTGTCATCATCTGCTGCTGAATTGTCACCATCAGCATCCTCGGAAGCCAAATTCTGATTCATTACAAACCTCAGACTGTCACCTTCTTCAAGTTCCCACTGCTTCTTGAGTTCATCAATGGCGCTTGATGCAGCCCTAGCTACAGCATAATTGGGATCTTGAGCCAATCTCTGCAACCAAAAGGAGAGAAATTGCAACAACCTTACCAAAGAACTTTGGTAGAAACATAGCTTCGTGTCACAAGTCCGAAAATGAAGTGAGAATCAAACATAAATGTCTTCAGCTTGTATGGTCTGGAACATGGATGGTTGAAATATGAAATTTCTTAATCATGTGGGCATTTAGTTGTGGAATATAGCCTGCACTCTCGAGATTAAGAGCCATGATTCGTTGCCTAGTCTACCCTTGCCAGATTTTTTGTGGGAGAAATGATCCTTTTCTATTAGAGAACCAATTTTGACTCTCTCAAGAAAAAACGGAGCCTTTGACTCTTTGCCCAAATTAAATTATGACTTCTTTGCTCAATAGCAAGCCTGGGTGAGAAACCAAATAAGCCCTCAGACATTCAGCCTATAGAAATTCAGAAATGAAGTGCCAAACAGCCTTTTATGCTTTTTCTTTTATCATTTTGGATAGGTAGGAAGGAGAGATGAATTCAAACCTGCAATGCACCCATGCCAGCATTCCCAAGAGTCCACATAGATGGAGCTGTTGCCAATGCGTTAGCTAGGGCTTTCCTACAAAGAGTAGAAATTTATAATGTTCATCAATGGAATATAGTAGTACCAATGTATTGTTGAATTTTACAAAATAAGAACAAGGGAATTAAGGTATTGCTTTCCTGAAATATAGAAGCATTAAAATATAAAATAAACTAATCTAATGGGAACTAGGGCCATTGAAAATAAGAAATTGGCACCCGAACTCGTTTTTTGGCAACATGATCATTGTACAGTATTTAAACATTAGCTTTTATGTTGAAATCAAGTGATTGATGGGTACTTCAGCAGGAAAGAAGTCTCTATGTACCTAGTATTAACGTCTGGAGAGCTTGAACATTCAGCAATCAAGGAAACACTCCTTTTCCCATCCATGGCATCCAGGTCAATTAGAGTCGCTATTAACAGTTCAAGCTTCACAAACAGAAAAGTATGACATCAAATATGAAGGTAGGAGGTTTGACATAGATCGAATCAGTTTAAAATGGCTCACCTCCTCAGGATCTGTGTAGTCAATACCATCAGCTTCAGAAAAGGCAGATGCCATGCTCTGGTATGCTTCCTAGGAAGGATAAATCAAGGAAAAGTTAACACTATGATAAGACTGTGCTCATGAGAGAGAGAGAGGGAGGGGGAGGGGAGGGAGAGGGACTGAGACTGCTGCTAAAGTTATGTAGAAAGTACCTCAATGGCATAAATTTGATCAGCAGAAACTTCACCAGGAAACAGTTCAAGAGTCTTCCCATTCTTCTCAAGTGAAATAAACCCTGTTGAATTTGTACGAGAAGATGAACCGTCCTTTGGAAGCCTATGAGTAAATTTTAGCTTAATTCAAAGTGATCCATAGTGAGCAAGTACTAGATCAAAAGTAAAAAGTAGTTCTCTGTAATGAAGCAGCTATGTGCTCGTCCAAAACTATCATTTCAAACTTTCTCTCTAGAACTTACTGCTCATATAATCTGTTCACCATCATGTCATGGATGTCCTGAACAAACTGCATTGAAATTTGTAAAATTACATACAAGTGTATGAAGTTATAATAAAAATGTTATAGGAGCAATGCTTATAGTTATCAAGTTGGGATACAACGAAATTCGGTAGTGTGAAATCAAAATTTATACTTGAAGCAAATTTTGTTGTGGCAAGAGATGTGAAAGTCTTTCATTACAAAAGCAGCCTCTTTAGTATACAAAGCAATGTGCAAATATTGATTCGTCTGCAAACTGTGTTGGATCAGAGAACACTGAACCTTCTATGTTGATGGGAGCATGTAGACGTGTAGAGTGCCATAAGAAAAATTCCCACATAATCATAGTTCCCATTCTGCTTTATTTAGTTAGTAGGTAAATCAGACACGACATTCGATGTTGCATTAGATAACTTCCCGGTGTGATTATGTAAGGCATGTTTGGTTTCCTTCCACACATTGCCACACCAAATTGCCCACCACACCATAGGGAATGTTTGGAAGAGGAATGTATCTATGAACAGGTGGGTCAAAGGCATAGCAACTATTGATTAGGTGTTCAAACTAAATAAGTTCTTAGAATGATGAGCACTTTCACTATTAGTCACCCCTTTATACAAATTCGAACCGCCATATAATAAAAATGGGCTAGAATATCCAGAATAAAAATTGGAAACAGTAGAGATCTAAGGATGGTTATTTGAACACTCGACGTTGCAAAGTTTCAGAGCTAGATACGGAAGTAGTTAAAGCTACCTTCAATGCCATGAGAGCGTCTTCCATGGCACGTCGTTTAACAACCAAGTCAGCTCGTCGCAGATCTGCCTGGTTGCAAATCAATAATACATTAGATTAGCATGAATTCAACAGCAATACACAAAGGGCGCTGGCATTGATAATTGATAAAAAAAAGATGTACTACTCCTATATGATATGAATAGTACTGGCAATTTTCTACAGTAAAAATGGAAACTATTGCTCAGATCTTACAATTGTTCCAACAAATTGAAGTAAAATAATATGAACTACTAGTTCACACCTCCAAAGCGCCATCACTCCAATGTTTGTCTGCAGCTTTCTTCAAGTCTGACTGAGCTCGCTCCTTAAATGCCTGAATAGGCATGAAAATGCTGATTATTTACATAGATATAAAAAAGGAGACAGAATACAAAAAAAAAATGAATAATTTAGTATCTTACAGATACATACTCTGGCAAAATGGTTAAGGCGCGCTGCTCTCTCCTTCACAGTGTTGTCAATCTTTTGAGTATCCTTTCGTGCACGAGCTGTAATGCAAGATAAGTTTAGATGAAGCTTAAATAATAAATAATTTTATATAAAGAGCTTATTTGTCTCAATAGGAGAGCATGTACCATCAAGCTTGAGAAACCCCAGGCCCAAAACAGCAGCATCCTGGCATGCACGTTTGTTCAGCCTTGTTATGCCACTAGGATGCAAAGTAGATCAGATATAAGAATAAAATAAACAGTTATGCAAACAATAACTTGCTTTTATCAAGGAGCAAATTTAGCAATATGAATATGGTTCTACTTTGGAGTAGAAGAGTACCGTGAAAGTAATAGAATGTCACTTTGAGCCCTTTCATTTACAAACTTAGCATCATTGTAAACAAATTTGCAGGCTTCAGCCAACCCTTGACTAGCATAGGCTGACTTCTTCTTTGATGGAACTTGATCATCTGAAAATTGAGGATTTCCCCTCGAATGTTGCTTGAAATCTCTGCAACAAACACATTGGAAGATAATTGGAAATCACTCATGGTTAGATGTCTAGTCTAAAAACAACAGTGCACCTTTGCACATACAGTCATTGAGCCTTATGATGCCATTGTAGCCTATATTAAAAGAAAATGCTTATATAGAAATTTGCTTTAAAGCAGAAAGAATAGATTGTCAGCTAACTATGTTCAATATTTCAATAAAAAAATATAATGAAAAAGAGAAAGTAGGGGTTGCGCATGCTTTTATCATCAGAGAAAACATTTGAAGTCAAAATAAGTTTTCTCAAAGCACCCTGACAGCAGGTGACATATTTAGGCTGATAATATATTGTGGGAAGACTTTACTATGCACAAGTGAAAACACTCTAGCAAATGCAAACCTAAATGCATATAACAGTAATCACTAGACAAATAATAAAGACGCATAACAACCAATGATGAATAGATGGCCCATAAGTGAAGTATGTGCCAAAAAATATTCCAAGCGTTGGTGTTTGTTAAATGTGAACATGACCCCCAAAGCTGGCTTACATGATGCACAGGGCACTTGCAAATTTTCCACTGATCCACTAAGAAAAAGTTCAACTGTTTTCACAATTATTATTGTACAAGTTACCACAAATAAATGTACTAAGGCCCCGGGACAATAACCACCAATCCAAACAACATTACTGAAAAGAAGGCTTTAATATATTCTGAAACTGAACTTGCTGACTAAAGTATCTACTAGCATAGGAAGATTACTACATGATTTTCCCTCTTATAGAAAACACACTGATTCTGTAGAAGAAAAGCAGGGCAGCAGTTAAAGCTTACCTGTAAGGGCTGGCGCCACCTTCGTCAGCAGCATCGCACTCTTCAGTTTCGCATTCGCAGCTGTTATGAGACCCACAAGAGTGGCAGCGAGCATCGCAGCCACCGTGCCCGAGCAGTGAACCATCAGACTTGCTGCCTCTGGGCTTCCACTGACAGAGCCTGGAGACGAGGTGGTACCCGTTTGCCCACCTCCTGGCCTCCGATTTCTTGGCCAGACATGTGACCTCGCGCGGCGCCGGCGTCCCGTATTGATCGCTGTAGCACATCCTACATGCCACCGTGGTGCCGTACATAGTGCTAGCCATGCGCGCACAAGCTTCTGTAACTGTAAAGGCCACTCACCACCCAGATCTAGAATTCAAGATACGCCTAGAGTGGTGAGCAGGGGTCTGTGCTGTAGCTAATTCCTGGCTGCCCGTTTGGAGTGCTGGTACACAGCCATTGCAGTTGCTTGCAGCGCCTGGTGTGAAATTTCAGTCACTGCGTGTCACAGCAGGCGGCCAGACACAGCTCCAATCAATCCATCGGATGTGTGGTGCTAAATAAAACAAAGAAAGAAAGAAATCGACGGAGTTGTTGGCTCGCCAGCACCGACAACCACACAGCAGGAACGGAAGGGGAAGGAAGGGGCGGGGTACCTGGTGGATGGGATGCTCGTCGTCGTCGGCGAAGTGAGGGCGCTGGTCGGGCGGGGAGGCGTCCGTCCCCAGCTTGTGACGCGATGGCGATGGAAGTTATTGACGCGATGGCGATGGAAGTTATTCCGGAAGCAGCCAGCGAGGGAGGCGGGCCCACGGGATCGCGGAAGGGGAAGCGTCAGCCACCAGTTGGGCCTGCGGCCGGTGAGAGGCCAACGGGCCCGGACGGGCCCACCACCATCCTTATCCGCTATCCTGTGGCAGGGAACGTCGCCACATCGGCAAATCCATTACCGTGCGTGTATTTCGGGGGTTTTAAAATCGCTACCCGCTAGTCACCTGGGCATGGAATTCTAGGTTCAGTTTGAATCTAGAGAGATTTTAGGAATTGGAATTCTAGGATTTTAGAATGTACATTTTAGATTTAATAAAAATCTATGATAACTTTTTTGAACATCAATGGTAGGTAATCTGCCTTTTCATTTAGTACAGACACTACCGGAGACCGGCTGTTTGCCGAGTGCCAGGTGGTTTGCCGAGTGTTGTTTTTCGAGCACTCGGCAAAGACTCCTTTGTCGAGTCTTTTTTTTTTTGACACTCGGCAAAGAGGCTATATGCTGAGTGTTTTTTTTTTACACTCGGCAAAGAGCTTCTTTGTCGAGTGTTATTTTTTTTAACACTCCGCAAAGAAACTTTCAAAGCACATTTTGAAGCAGTAAATTAATTCAAATAAAAAAGTTTTCAACTACAAAGTTGTATAACTCATCAAGATGTACAATGTTTGTTTTGGTCTTTTCTTCATACGACGAAGTGAAAATAAATTTGTTCATAAATCTAACATATCTCTCTTGTAGTTTATGAAACTACAAGAGAGATATATAAGATTTGTGAACAATGTTAGAACGACCATGTCGGATGAACAGATGATCAAACATCCAAAATAAACTTTGTAGATCTCGAAAAGTTATGAAACTTTATAATTGACAACTTTTTGATTTGAAAACATCTTGTCATGTAAAACTGCGTTTGAATTTTAAAATTTTAAAATTCGAACTTTTCAAACGACCTCGGATGAAAAAACAACCAAAATAAACTCTGTAGATCTCGAAAAGTTATGAAACATTGTAGTTGACAACTTTTTGATTTGAAAACATCTTGTCATGCAAAACTGTGTTTGAATTTCAAAATTTTAAAATTCAAATTTTGTAAACGACCTCGGATGGAAAAACTTCCTAAACTAAAAGTGTAGATCTCGAAAAGTTATGAAACTTTGTAGTTTACAACTTTTTGATTTGAAAATATCTTGTCATGCAAAACTGTGTTTGAATTTCAAAATTTTAAAATTCAAATTTTATAAACGACCTCGGATGAAAAAACTTCCTAAACTAAAAGTGTAGATCTCGAAAAGTTATGAAACTTTGTAGTTTACAACTTTTTTATTTGAATTCGTTTAGGACCTCAAACATGCAATTTATACTCGGTTTAGTATAATATATTGAGAACTAAAACGGAATCTAGACACACGTGAGAGTGTGGTGTAGTGGTAGAGGAGGTATGCGTAGCCATGAAATTCACGCGAAAAATGTCGTAGATGGGTGGGCGCTGGCCGGTGGGGGCCTCCATCGATAAAAAAAAAATTGGGTAAAAATTCCCATTTTTTCGGGTTTTTTTCGGTTTCAACTTTACCGAGTGTCCGAGTGCCCGATAAAAGACACTCGGCAAAGTTGGCTTTGCCGTCACTGTTTTTGGCGAGTGATGTTCGCCGAGTGTTACACTCAGCGAACCATTTGTCGAGTGTTTTATGTCTTTTGCCGAGTGTTTCGGGCACTCGACAAACTCAAAGAGTCTGGTAGCGAGAGGAGTATCAAATTTACAAAGTTAAGTGAAAAAAAAGAAAAAACTGCAAGAGATGCAGGCTATACAGGAACAAAAAGAAGGGAACTGCGGGCGATCAGTCGGACGGTACCGTGGCCATTCGTTTCCGGCGCGCGTGCACCTGCACACTACGCCCGTGCCAGCACGTCTCATCCACGCCTGCATTTCGTGCACCCACATGGGCCCCGTGCCACCTCGATGTTGCCCGCGCCGCGCACTCGCGCGCCCTCGTGCTTCCCACACGCATCACATGTACAGCATCTATTCTATTTTTGAAACATCTAGATGTAACACTCGCTGTTGAATTGCCTTAATGTTGTCTCTGATTGCCGTCGCCTCTTCCTGGGTTCAGCTGCAGCGCCTGTTGTCCAAACCAGCCTTCCACTCCTTGCCCAATCAATTTCGCGAATGAACAGTTGGCAATCATATGTGAGTGTGATTCTTGTTTAGTGTAGCATAGTTTGCAAATTGGTCCCCCCCCCCCCCCCCCCCCCCCCCCCCCCCCCGCTTGTTGATTCTGTCCGCTGTCGGCAATTTCCTTTGGAGCAGAAGCTAAATGAAGAAGCGACCCTTTGATTCAACCCTGAATTTCCAAATACTCCTCCAATCGAGTTCTGAGAAAGCACCGAAGAACTAGGCATCATATGCCAACCTGGCAAGAGCACTCATCTTCTTGTGGTTGTAACTAAACTTCTTGTACTTGGGTCCACAGGTGGACGAACTGATGAAGTTCTCTGTCTGTGTTGATGCGGTTTAAGCCAAGCATCCATCCTCCCATTTGTAGTGCTGGTGCAACCTTGTCGTTTTTTCGCCGTGCAAGCAAGCTTATAACAATCTGGGGCAACATCTTTTGGTGCTCTCCCATTCAGCCAGTTATCTTGCTAGAACATAGCTTTCTCGCCATTGTCTAGTTTTATGGTGGTGCATGCTCTGTACAGGGCTTTAGTGTTGTTCATTGGAATGGGTAGGCCAGTCCATGGTTCTTCTGGTGTCGCCCAATGGTGTCAAATCCATCTATGTCTCAATGTTGTGTTAAAGGCTGCAAGGTCCCTTATCCCAAGACCACCAAGGGCTTCCTGTCGTGTCACTCATGATAACTTCAATTTTCAACTATGGAAAGATTTTTTTTCCATATTAAAATAGATTTATAGATATGTCTATTTTGTTGGCCCTAGACTCTGGCTATACATCTCTAGAAAATATTAATTTCCAGAGGCGATATGGTAGAACCGCCTAATCTAATGCCTCTCAGGAGTACTTGTGTTCTATTAGACACTAAGTACTCAAGAGATGACATTAAACTATGCAGTTCCGTCGAGCACACCCTAAGGGAGAACTCGAAAATCCACATTTTCCCATTAGGATCATAAATGAGAGAATACAGCTTACAACATTCTTAAGTCATTTCTTACATCACTTTATTACAGTAACAGAATATTACCTCCATTGATTATAATAGCGGAATATAATAATGTTATCAGAGTTACAGAGAAAGCAAAGATTAATTTAATGACATGGTGGAGCATTCTCGTAGTAGACATTTATATACAAGAGATGCTAGCAGATTTTATATCTTTTCTTATAAAAACCTTTGGTGACGGTTATAAATAAATACTATGATCGAAGCGTGAAAGGAATCCTCTCTGAGCCCACCAGGTGGTTTCCACACACAAGAGTCAGCTCTATGTATCCTCTGATCACCTGCAACAGGGGGAATAAAACCCTGAGTACTCGATTATACTCAGCAAGACTTACCCAACAGGACAAAAATAAAAGACTCTAAGGATATGCAAGGCTTATTTGGCTTGTGGGTTATTCCATCTACGGAAGCATTACTAAACTTGCGTCCTTATATTCAATTTTATTAGCAGTCATCATTAGTTCATTAACTAACCATTCTATGTAAGCACATATGCCACTTTCAAGCAGGTGGTAAGCAATCAGAACCATTTTATCACCTTTCAAGTTCTAGTTCTTACTACGGTGCTAGACCATAGCCAAGTCATACCGTCTCACAGAAACGACGATTCATGAATCAATGTATCTCAGCTGGGTACCCCGAAACACACGCCCCGTTTATACCCCAGGCACAAACAAGACCAACTCATTCCACTCCTGTCACAGGGTCCAGGTTCCCATCTAATCTTAGACTCCAAGCCCCCACACTTGAGACTCGGTCTCAGTATGGTGCTTAGATATCCACCTTTCCTCATCTTCAATCAGTCGGTCCGAAAAGAGTCAAAACCCACGACAAGAGCATAACGAGCCTTCCCGCTCCCATAAGCAAGTATGTGCTCAGGATAATAAGTCTGTGACCTGACTACCATCCATAGCAGCGGACGGTCCTCAATTGACACAGGCGGAACAAATGCAATCCGAGCCTCGCTTGGTTGCCTAACCAAGTCCAAATCCAAAGCACATTTCCGCCCGGTCTTCAATTATCATCCATATATATTCCATGTGATAGTAATATAATAACAACAATAATATCTTTCCTATCTCTCGTGAGTGATAGGTAATCACTTGACTTCTACCGAATCCTATAGCGTAGCCATCTACACGATTCTTACATACTAGTAGGACCCATAGGATAAGGATATATATATGCAGGTGGTTTTCATTCAACTCCTTAAAACTTAATGCACAAGCATAAATTAAAGTGCAGAATAATAGGGGTTATGCACCGGGGCTTGCCTAGGTAAGATATAACCAAGAGTTAGCATTCTATCGTGGTGACCCGATCATCAAGGCACCATCCTTTCTGCTACTCTAAATGGCTCCACGATCCATTGTTGTTCCTATTATAATATACGTAGATGCAACGCAGAAAACGTAATTAACCCACGACAACCACAACTCTAAGGACATGATTACACCTCGCAAGCTAACGAGCTAGATCTAACGACTAGCGTACTAGGCTATGTATCCATGTCGACAGATAAGGCTTCGTTTCTAGAAAAATGCTTTAGTCCTACAATCCAAAGGTGTTTTGGCTTCTTATTGATTAAATTTATATATTCGAACTAGGGCTCATTTAGCCACCTTAGCAAATTAATTATTATGGAGCTACAAAAATTACACTGAGCACCTCATAATATTAGGAAGCTACTATGTAATTTCTAGAATTAATACTAGCACTGATTAATCATAAAAATTCCTACAAGTTTATACCTTAACAATATTAAGCATCTTAATTTAATTAGATAACTCCTGAAAATACTATGAAACTATGTGAACAAGATATACTGGCAGATAGATCATGATTTTACGAACCTAACAAAATTAGTTTCATAATTTTTGGTCAACTACACAAATTTATATTGAATTTACAAGTTTTCTTGGAAACTAAATTAGGAAATGCTTAGAAAAAGAAAAAGGGCCGACAACAGCCCAGGCTCGGTAGCCCAGCGCGGGCGTGGCCTCGCGCGGGTCGCGATGGCCCAACACGGCCCAAGGCCATGAGGCCCGCACGCGACGGCGGCTTTGCAGAAAAGCCCCCGAGCTTTTAGATAATAACATGACTACTATGCACACTATTCCTACCGATGGCGATTTTACAAATAAACCCTCGGATGTTTCCATATTTACCACGGGGAGGTCCCTGGGGATACCCGTGCTCGTCGGCGCGGCAACCGACGGCATAGGGCGATTACGCCGAGCAACCTAGGCGTGCTATGACGGAAGTAAGGGGCTGACCACCATCTACGGCTAAACGCGCAAGGATGGATGGCGGTTAGGGAATCGGAGGTGCACTGGTGTGAACTACAGCGACGAGCGGCTATCCACGGTGGTGGCGCGACTGTTCCAACAGCTACGTGACAACCAAGTCATTGTACGTGCCTTAGCTTTGTCCCAATAGCTAGCTACCCATAGCAACTATAGCCAGAGAGCCTTAAAAATAGTTGTCGAACAAATAAAAATTCATAACTTCTTGAATGATCTTTGACATAAGAAAAACTTTATATCAAAATTGTAGAGCTCGATGAAATCAAAAACTTTTTGTAGTTGGCAATTTTTTTATTTGAGACTATTTAGGAGTCTAAATATATATTTTAAGTTCTTGGATTTCAAATTTAATTTTTCAAAATTTTCAAACAACCTCCGATGCAAAATATCCTCTATACCAAAGCTGTAGTGCTTGAGAAGACTTAAAAAACTTTGTAGTTGAAAATATTTTCATTTGAGATCGTTTATGTGACATAATATTCAATACAATAACCATATATATTAATACAAAAGGATAGTATTTGCTCACAAGTTATTATGTGGTGTGGTGGTATGAGACGCATGCGCAAAAGTTCTAAAATTTAACATTGCGATGCTGCAGCTAAGCCTTTTGTGATTAAAATATCATAAACTGTGCTCTTAAATAATAGTAAACTTTCTTTAGAAATGTTTTGCTGAACTGTATTTTTTTAACCATCTCTAGAAATTGATTTCCAGGAGTGGTTGACTGAATAAAATCATCCCCAAAAATCAATTTATTAAGTGTTGTTGACTAAATCAACCATACCTAGAAATAGTTGTCGAGTAAATAAATTTTTAACCTTTTCAAATGAATTCCTATGCACAAAATCACCAACCATGAATCACCGAGGTGTAGCCGTGTAGGTGTCCAGCTTCCGTGGCGAAGACGCACAAAATCACCAATCATGGATCATCGAGGTGTAGGTGTCGAGCTTTCGTGGCCAAGACCATTGTTTCTGACTCTATCCATACCAAAATTTTCACCAATGATCACCATTTTGACTGCATGCGATGTTATTTCGCAATCAAATCATGACACTGAAAGGGGAGAAATAAATATCCAACAAACTAGGACCGTATTTGGATGAACTAGGAGTATAGATGGCCAACGAGCCGGCCCGGCATGGCATGGCCCCGTGCCAGGCATGGCCCAAAGGGGGTCGGGCCGGCATAGCACGTCGTGCCTCCCGGACTGTGCCTCTCTAGGTCATGGGCCTAGCCTTCTGCCCAGGCACAGTCCTATAGGCCATTTTTCGGGCCGGGCCAGTCCGAGAAGCATGGCACTCCCAGCAGGCCGGGCCAGCCCGTAGCTCGAGCAAGTGGCCGACGGGGGCAGAGAGGAGTTGATGCGGCGTCTGGCGTGGTGAGGAGGTGGGCGACGATGAGACGGCGGGGGCTGAGGAAGCGATGCCGCGGGTGAGGTCGCTGGCACGAGGCCGAGGAGGCGATGCTGCCCGCCTGCAGGGGCACGAACGGGCATCAGGCGGCGGCTCTCGGGTCTAGGTGCGGCGGCCGGCAGCGGCGCTCTGGATCTCGAGGGCTGGAGCGCTCCGTCTCTCGTTGCCGGGATCTCAGGAGTCGGGAATGGGATCTCGGGGGTCAGGACTCGGGCGGGAGAAGTAGCGGAGGGGTCGCGAGTCGTGAC